>NC_141206.1:1667500-1902724 GCF_054491065.1 Syngnathus leptorhynchus | reverse complement strand
TGAGCTGATGAGCTGCAGGTGGTTAATTGCTGATTGGCCTCAGGTGCGAGATGAAGCACCTCTGGTCCTGGAAGGAGGCTTAGAGAGGCGGGTCCTAACATGAATATTTGTATTTCTCGGTGTAAAATAACAAGCTGATATGGTCAAGCAGTGGTGAACCCTGCACTTAATATAACAATAAATCGTACAGTGTATAAACCAGCTAACGATATTCACAGTTGTACCAAGAGACTAATTGTGGTTCATGATAACACTGCCACCCTGCAAAGTCTGTAATCAAGTACCTAAACTTTGCTCACCAAGTTTTGTCTAGCAGCTAGGCATTGGGGGTGGAAATGAGCCAACTCCAATCAGGAGAAAAGAAGAAGTTGATAAACAGAAATAGTGCGAGAAAAATGAGAAGGAAAAAAAATACCCCTCTAACCGCTGAAAAATCTTGAATAATTGACGATAAAAACATGGTTAGCTTAAAACATATTTAAGAAATGTTGAACAAAATAAGTGAATCCAGGGGTGCTGAAACAGGGGTATTCAGGGGTCCATTGTGTATCGATATCTATATATATTATATATACACACACACACACACACACACGCACACACACACACACACACACACACACACACACACACACACAAAAGCATTGGGTTTATCAACACAATGATCACCAACACTGGAGGCTGCTTACCGTAATTTTCGGACTATAAGTCACGTTTTTTTTCATAGTTTGGGTGGGGGGGCGACTTATACTCAGGAGCGACTCATATGCGGTTTTTTTTTTTCAAAAAAAATTTACTTGATCATTAACACATTACTACAGTTGATCACCTCACATATTATTTTTAATACACTGAAAAAACGAATAAAGCAATTCACACTTTAAAGCACAATATTCAAGTTCATGAAACAAATAAACAAAACCAAAAAAAAAACAACTAAAAAAGAAATAGTTATTTTCAAACTAAACTGAACGAGGGTGATTTAAATTTCACCATTGGCTGTGACGCAACAACTGGGAGGGGAAAGCACTGTTTTTTTGAGTTTTTAAAAAGCACAGGTCTGGTGAAGAGAATTTAGTGTGGTGATGTTAAAAAAAATAAAATAAATAACAGTAGGGGCAGCAATGCAATTTAGGATGCAAGCTCTGCTTGTGATGGACAGCATGCGAGCACACATCACGCCAGACATGCAAATCACGAGTCCGACGGCGCGCGTACGCGGCATTGTTTACACGATCGATGATCGATGTATTTTAGGATTTGGAGTGACAGATGGTTTGGTAATATTGTTGCTATATGATAGTTATTTGAAATATACTTTATATAACGTTATATGGGTCTGTGGAATAATTAGACATGCAAATCACGAGTCCGACGGCGCGCGTACGCGGCATTGTTTACACGATCAATGATCGATGGATTTTATGATTTGGAGTGACAGATGGTTTGGTAATGTTGCTATATGATAGTTATTTGAAATATACTTTGTATATCGTTATATGGGTCTGTGGAATAATTAAACATGCAAATCACGAGTCCGACGGCGCTCGTACGCGGCATTGTTTACACGATCGATGATCGATGTATTTTATGATTTGGAGTGACACAGATGGTTTGATAAACGTGTTATTTATGTAATAATCATTTGAATAACAATAACAATAATAATGTTACGTTAGGCCCGTTCTCAGCCTCTCGTTTGTGTATGTCACGTTAGCATACCGTATCGTTTAGCCTGTTGTTGCTGCTTCGTGTCTGTTTTTGGTGTTGGATTTTGACTCCGGAGCGACTAATAGTCTGAAAATTACGGTAATTGTCTCTGCTGTTGGGTGTGGCTTCCCTTGATTGTGATCTTGTAAATGAAGGAAAACACCAACATCTGATCAAAGAACTGCAGTCATTACATTCTTGCACATTCTAAATTGTACCACAGGTATTTTAATCACTCCTAATGTGTGAATGCGTGTGTGTGTGTGTGTCTGTGTGTGTGTGTGTGTGCATACGCAGAGTAAGCAAACTCACGCTGTCCAAGTTGTGCCTCTGTAACTCTCTCCCTGATGATGCGGCAGGCATCATACACCATGGTGGAGGGCTCAAACTGCATTGTCTTGACCAAATTGCCCACACCAATCTTTAATGACAAGGCCACCATGATGTCTGCTCTGCACGTCTACCCAACTCACACCTAAAAGAGAACAAATTGAGGGATGGTTAAATAAATACAGCAGAATAATTAAAAGAAATTCAACTTACCATTCTGAAAACCTTGAATCAACATCTATCTATCTATCTATCTATCTATCTATCTATCTATCTATCTATCTATCTATCTATCTATCTATCTATCTATCTATCTATCTATCTATCTATCTTACACACACAGACGCGCACACACACACACACAGACTGTAACTCACTACAGACTAAACATCTATATTCACAGTTGGAATAGCAGAATGATCTTAAGTGTAAAATCATACAACTAATTTATTCCTTGACATTCAGATGAGTGCAATAATACGACTCACGTGTCTTAAAACTACTAACAGATGAGATCAGCATTAACTTTTTTTAATTTCAACTGTAGTTCTTATTTGTCAGAAAACTATAAAGTTACCTTGTCCACGCCAATTAGTTGTTTGTTATATAAAACCTATACAATTAATAATTAATATTCATTTTGAATCATTTATGCTATTGTGGAAACATGTTTCTGTAAAAAGGAAGCTGTCACTTTAAAAAAAAAAACATGAGAGGGTTTAAAATGAGGAACTATTGTCAGATGACTTAGGCCCTGGAACACGGGTTTCTTCCACAGAAGACTTAACCATTTAATTGTTACAAGTGGTACAACATTTACTCGCTCACTCACTCGCTCATTTTTTTTTCATTGCAGTAAGATTACTATTTAGCTTTCATATTTGATTTATATTTACGATTTAGAAAAACAAGTATTATTGGCTTTTCTGGCTTGTTGGCTTGACATTGTGCTGAAGGACTATTTAAATGGAGACAGCGAATAAGCAGGTTTCAGTTCAAAAGAGTCTGGAAGTTGCAAGTTATCATCAGTGTGTGGCAGCACAGGGACAACATGGAGAGACAACATTGTGGTATGGGTTACCATCAGAGTACATATGGGCTGAATGTCACAACACAGACGCCCTGACACCCTCAGCATCCTGCTTTCTCTGAATCACTTCCGGTTACAATTTTTATATTCACCCTTGACGGATGGTGGGGGTGTAGCTATGGAGAAAACAAAGCCAACTACGTACATCTTTTTTAGTATACAGTAAACGCATTCCGCCTCTTGGATTACAAATTTTAGTTGGGAAATTTCAGGTCCGTTTATTTTTATTTGACATGACACATTTAGATTATAAGCGATGCTGGTGAACAAGGCCAGTACCTGTAAAATGTACTGGCTGCACTGTCAGTTGATGAATTCTGTCTTCTCCCTAAAAGTAAAAGAAGAAGCTTGATTTGCAATAAAACAAGTAATATTTTGAGTGCCTCTCTGTTCAGTTAGGGAGCTCAAGAAATACTCCTCCTCACTTACTCATTATATCATTTCCTGTTTTAAAGAGCGCTTCTATGCCATAAAAGGACAATCCAGCAGTCCCCCCCCCCACACCATGGTTCAGCTGGAAGCAGCGTATCCCGTCTGCTGTGTCTTAAAGCACATCTTGAGGAGCTGACAAAAACTTAAATGATAGCTTGAGTCTTCTAAGTATTGATGTTTATTATATTTTTAAATAAACAAAATAAGGAAAGAAAGATAGAACGATTGGCCACGCAGTCTTGAGATTCACAAAACAGTTTTTGACAACAGTCAGAATGAAAGAGGAACGACAGTGTCTGCTCCAGTTACATTACTGACAAATAAGGAAGAATGCACAGTCAATATGCCAGAATAACACCTTCACCAAATGTTTGTACCGCTGTGTTAATGAAGAAAATTGTCACACTGGTCACTGAAATAAATTTGAACAAAAGACCTCAGGAGTAAGGTGGATATGTTTTATATCAAAGTCAAAGTCAGCTTTATTGTCAATTTCTTCACATGCCAAGATACACGAAGAGATCGAAATTGCGTTTCCCACCATCCCACAGTGACAAGACATTACAAAACATCCAAGAAAACGACACAAAAAGTAAAAACAAGAAGGCACATACAATGAATAAACAGGAGTGAAGAATAAATATTAAATAAAACTAGAATTGGCAATTTCTGGAGAAATTGCGTGTGAAGGCGAAGGCACTTCACACTATTGTGGGACTCGAAATGATGATTAAATGACATAAAAATGGTAAATTAATGATGATGAAAATAATTATTAAAGTGATGTGTTAAAATTGAATGAATGAAAAAAAATATTGGTCAAGCGGGATTTGAACTCGCACGGGAATAGCGCTCGTGCTCCAAATTCCAGTCTCTTCATACTGAGCTAAACAGCGGCTTAGTGTTGCTGTGGTGGAATGATGATATTAGACAAGAAATAAAAATGGTAAATGCCGTTAAAACGGTAAAATGATGTTTTTAACTTAAAATTAAATGAATAACTAAATGAATGAATGGAAAATAAATAAATAAAAAATAAAAGAGTTAAATAAACGAGTTAAGGAAAGAAATCATGAAAAAAGTTGTCAGATGTCAAAATTTGAACTCGGTCGTATACGTCGCTCGTGTCTAATGCGCCATTAAGAATGAATGGGGGATTTTAAGGCACAAATTTGCTAATTATGCAAAAACAGTAAATGTTATGAACAAATGAAATACTAGCAGTCATGCCGTGAATTTTTGGAACGTGTGAAAGTTGGAATGGGGTGAATCGGTTAAAGCATGTGGGAGTAGTTAGGTGTCAAAAAAGTGGGAGGAATAAATTGTTTAATAATAAGAAGAAGAAAAATAAAGTAGAATAACAATAGTGTGAAGGCCTTCGCCTTCACACTAATAAATAAATTATATATATATATATATATATATATATATATATATATATATATATATATATATATATATATATATATATATATATATATATATATATATATGTGTGTGTGTGTGGATTAACAAAAGAAAGCATACCATACTACTTTGCAGATAGTTGCAGTTTCATTCAGTCTTGCTGCTTATGACATTTGAAGCTGTCATTTTTGCCTCTTAAATTGCCTTTGAAATGTTGGTCTTCTCACCACTGGCGGCGTGTTACCGTCATGCTATGTGTTACTGTCATTGCCATGGCTAGCGGAACCTTGTTCCTGACCATGCTAGCCAAATAAATGGTTACCTGAGACAAAAGAAACGAAATGTTTACACTTTAAAAAAAAAAAAAAAAAAAAAAATCAAGGCTTTAGCCATAATTTTGTTGAATTACATTTTCTGGTGGCTGGCCAACCCCTCCACCTGCTGTCTTTTAAAATTGCATCTGTAGAAGTCTTTTTGTTGACTTTTTTTCTTTTGTCTGGTCATGCTTCCTTCCGTCACAGAGGGATAACATTCTTGTCACTTGTCACACAGCAGGTCAAATTCTTTCTATCAGCATCACTCAGACACATTTCACCCACTCACATCCATTAGGATCGCCTGAACTGACGGAACTGCCCATCAGTATTAGCAGAAGGATATAACTTATCTTTGCAGCCGGAAGAATTTTTTTTAAATTCAAAACTGCTCCTCTGCATTGATAACTGAGAAATAGTTACTACAATACCTTTGGTCTTTGTATAAACTCTAGAAAAAATAACCTAATAAGGTAGCCAGTCAATTATGTTCAAAACCGCTTGATGTGAGACTGCACCTTTTCAAGTTTATTGTAATGCTATTTTGTAATTGTGGTGCTATCATTAAAAGGCATAGTGGAATTGTTTGTTTTACGTATTCTAATAATACACTCACACTGGGCAAGCCATACAGCACTCTCGCACGGTGATTCTCAACTGGTCAGTCGTGGCCCAAAAACAGACAAGTAATACGAAGAGGCGACATTCAGAACATTGTGAAGAGAGAGCAACAGCAATGGGTACATGTTCTATTAGGGTGGACAATCTCTGTACAATGTGATGCTTATATATGTACAATTCATTTATTATTTTATGTAAACATAACTGCTCAATCAGAACACGAATACAACACACAACTGGATGAACACACACAGGGGGGTGACGCCCCCCACACTCAGGTACGAAATGGTCAGGTGACAAGTTCCCGCCTCAGGTACGAAATGGTCATGTGACAAGTTCCCACCTTTCCGGACAGTATAAAACAAGCTGACCTGGAGACAAAAGTTGTTGTTTCATCTGCTGCCGTGCCTTGTGTATTGACCGCCATTAAACAACCCAAGATCTTGCCAAAAAAGAACCAACTCCATACTCCACATCCTTGCTTTCCTGGCTCAACAACGGACATCCCGTACAACACGCAACAATTGGCAAAGGTTTTTTTCTTTTTCTTTTTAGAACAACACATTTTAGTTATAGCTCTTATCTAAAAAATTGGGTCGCAGCTTTGCAGTTAGCAAAATGCAGGCGCTAAGTTGACAAATTTAGAACTACTGCTCTAGTACATTTCACAACTTTATTGTTAGGAAATGGGTGTGAGGCTTGTTTCACTTCACATAAATGCTCCACACCTTACTCAAGCACAGCATTCTTTCCTGGACCCAGTATAGTAGCAAGTGAAGGACTTGGTAGAGTTGCTTCTGTGCAAGGACGTGCTCATATGTATGCAATGTGTGTACATAATCACCACCAGTTATTAGGACGAATGTAAATGATTTGACAAACAATAACCATCCATCTTGAGATAGTTTTTCAAATTCCAATGTCCATTTGTGTTTGTCTTGCCTGACACACACACAAACTTAATGGGCCAGAGTTCAATATATTCCCAGAGTAATTTGACTGTACCTCTGGATATCAGTTTTGGCAACATTAGAGTGGCGTCATGAGACAAGGCACAGTGGGTCATCTGCAGAGACCAGAATTTCTATCTGTCAGAAGGTTGGGTCACACTAAATACTGCATTGTCAGTGAATGCAATTCTGGAATTACTTGTTGAGGAAATGAAAGTGAACGGCCAACTAATCTCGGTCAAAGTATGCTAGTGTTGACAGAAGGGCAGGAGTTGTGATGAATGGCTTTACAGAATAGTGTCAATGAGATCATACAAACAGTATCAGGATTGAGGTACTGTAGCAAAATCCTAAAGCAATGCTATACTATGGCTTTCCAATTGACTGATTTGATTGATTAATTGTTTTTCAAAGGTCGAATGGATTTATTTTTAACATCACCTATTTTTGCCCCTTTACAGATTCTGTAGCCGACTGACAACGTATACTGTTTACATCAGAGCCGTTGTAGTAAACTGGAATTACCATATTTTCCGGAAAAAAAGTCAAGCCGGAGTCTAAGTCGCACAGCCATAAAATGTATAATAAAGACAAAAAAGACATATATAAGTCGCACTGAAGTACAAGTCACATTTTTGGGGGAAATCTATTTGATAAAATCCAACACTAAGAACAGACATGTCATCTTGAAAGGCAATTTAAAATAAAAACTGAAAAGGCAACAAAAGGCTAAAGGTACGGTATGCTAACGTTGCATAAACACATAAACAAGGAACTAAGAACGTGCCTGACGTAACATATTAAGAGCCGGAAGTAGAAGACGCGGAGCTTTCTAACTCTTTTCTATGCCGCTTACATCAGACGTCAGTTGCGGTTCCAATTATTCCACAGGCCTAGAGCGCCCTCTTGCAGATTTGTGTGAAAATAACATGTTAAATGATATAATGTGTTAATAATTTCACACATAAGTCGCTCCTGAGTATCAGTCGCACCCCCGGCCAAACTATGAAAAAAAACCCTGCAATTTATAGTCTGGAAAATACGGTAATTAATTACATTGACGTTTGCTTCAATGGAGAAAGATGACCTGAGATAGTGTTTTGAGTCATGAAATGAATGAAATCTCAAGGTACCACTGTATAATCAGTACCACTGCTTATCCAAATGTATTACAAACTTCACCAGGATTTATTAGTGTGAAATTATAATGTATGGCTTCTTATCCAACTACTTTGGGTGGTGTTAATGTCACAATAAGAGCAGACAAAGTCCACCTAAAATTGCAGCAGCATGGCATAAATTTCCCATAGCTGAATAACACACTCTTTATCCCCAGGTGCCCCATCTGGGAGGGTTTTCTATGTTGGGGTGACACTGTAACATGTTACCAGGGCATGCCTAAAGCCTCATGTGGTAGACAGGCTTCTTTTTCTTCCAAACAAAAATGTCTATTAAATCTAGTAACGTACTTGGCATGTACCTGAAGCGCTTTATTAATATTAATAGGGACAAAGGTTGGTTTTTTTTTGGAAGCAGCTACTGGTTTGTTACCTTATGTGTGTTGTGTTGAGTGACAGTTTTGTTGTTATATATAAATGCCAAAGGGAATATTTTTGTTAATTCAGCGATGGTAAATGGCTGAATATTTAAAATGTTTAATCACAATGCATTAAGAAGGGTTGCCACAATCACCAAGTTTTGAATTTGCATTTGCATATGACAGAAGGAAAAATCATCAATTAAAATCGCAAATCTGAATAGTTTTTTTAAGGCTGTATCACGTAGCTCTATGCACATCTATGTTGAAGGTACAATAGTCAATAAAAGTTGGTAGTTAACTAACTTAGCATCTACCGTATTGGTCCGAATATAAGATGACCCTGATTATCAATCAAGTCAATCAAGTCAAGTTTATATAGCCCTAAATCACAAGCAGTCTCAAAGGGCTCTGTCCTCTGCATTTAACCCATCCCCATGTGATTTTGATCCATCCCCTGGGGGAGAGGGGAGCAGTGAGCAGCAGCGGCGCCGCGCTCGGGAATCATTTTTGGTGATCTAACCCCCCAATTCCAACCCTTAATGCTGAGTGCCAAGCAGGGAGGCAATGGGTTCCATTTTTATAGTCTTTGGTATGACCCGGCCGGGGTTTGAACCCACAACCTTCCAGTCTCAGGGCGGACACTCTACTACTAGGCCACTGAGCTGGTAATAAGGTTATAAGACGACCCCCTCTTTTTCAAGACTCAATATTGATAAAACACTTTTTGAAAACTAAATTTTATTTTTATACAGAAAATAATTACAGTACAGCTGAAACAAATTATTATAACAATATATTTGAGAGAAAAAGCATGTTTTTCTTACCGCTATTTTTTATTTTTCTTCTTTGTGCTACCGCTATTTTTCTTTTCCTTCATCGTGCCAGGGGTTTGCTTTGGCCTGGGGAGTTAAATTCAGCATTCACTTTAAAGATATCTGGCACCATCTACCGTTGTGAATGGGTATAATGTCGAGATCCCGAATATAAGACGACCCTTATTTTATTTCAATGCAAAAAACACCATCTTATATTTGGGCCAATACGGTATTTCAAAGTGAGCAGACTATTTTTTGTCTGGTCATATCAAAATAGGCATAATGTTTAAAAATTACAAATGCCTTATCAGCAGCTGCCACTTAAGGGATTTTTTTAAGCAAATGTGTATTGTAAATAAGTACTTCATTAAATGAAATAATAAAAAAGCTGTCAATGTTAAAGTGGCACTAACTATGAGAAGTGACTATTGAACGTGCCTAAACCAAACAGCTCTCATTGTTGATTTTTTTTAATGCAGCTGTGTTTACCCTTCTGAGATGTTGCTGTTTTAACAGGAACCTTGTTTATCACACATAAAACAGAGTTTGCCTTTTATTTTCTTACAAATTCTCCACTGTGAAGTGTAGCATCTAAAAAAAGGTGAGGGAATTCATGGTGGGGGAATTTTGTTTTGATTTATTTTTGGACAATGTGGATGAAGCTAAATATCCAGCGCACTGGAATATAATGACAGTTCACGACCACTGAGTAAACAGAAGGCCAGAATCGCGCTATAAAAAGAAATGAAGGAATATGTTCTGGTGGAGTGAACAGTTTGAATTTCATTAATAAAAAAAAGGCACATAAATGTTTGTTTCCAATGACCAGTTTTATTATACTTAGTATTTGTTTTATTGTAACTGATTTAGTGTTGTTGCTTTGCTGAATATTGTGTCTTCAATTTAGTGTAATCTTTTCATTTCTACTGTATTGGATAACAGAAAGAAATGACAGATGTCCGGCAAAACATTTCATGTTCATTAATGTGCAACGGTGGCTCTGCTGCCTCCGGACCTCCAGAGGAATTCAAACTTTGGATTCCTCTGAAGACCAGAACCATAACAGACTGCAGTGGAGGAGATAGCCTTTATGAAGCCCAATGTCACTGACTAACTACAACCACAATACAGGAATGTTTAAAGCGAGATAACATTGTATACATTTTTCAACTTTGAGTTATATAATCCACAAGCAATGTTCCCTCTAAGATGCGCGCTTGCGCAATCGCGCACTGCTTGGACCTTCTTAGCGCACAAGAAAATCTATGCAGCGCATAAAATAAAATTCAACATAAACGTATTAATTAATATCTAATATTAGACCTAATCTAATCTAATGAATTAGACCAATAATATTGTTTTCTGTACCATTTTGCAACGCAACTCAGTGAGTGACAGGTGTCCAGCCAATGATACGATACAGTTCACTTACGCTACGCAGCCAATCATAGCCTTGAGTGCTTGCCTATGTGCCCTCTGCCCTGCCCATACACGCCGTGCAGGCTAGCTAGCTAACAACAACCCTTACCATGGCGAAACGAACGGGCAGCGGGTCCCGCACCCTCCTAACTGTGAGGCGGACGTGCTACCCAGTACAACACCAAGCCGCCTCATGCGTCACATTCAGCAGAAATATTATTTGAAAGCTGTTGGAATTGTACATTAGAATTGGAATATGGGACAGGGGATCGGTACATTATTTATTTACTTATTTACTTATTTACTTACTTACTTACTTATTTATTTATTCTGGTGTTGCACAAAGTGTGCACAGGGAGCTTGTCTGTTTGCACAGACACTTGAAAAATTAGGGGCAACATTGTCCACAAGTATAATAGTTTACAGCATGAATTACGTATGCGTACATACAGCTATACAGGTGTGCCTATTTCACATACAAACAGTAAATATGTTTTTTTTTTCTTAGTTTGGGTGTGGGGGCGAGAGAATTTTTTCAAAAATTTTAAAAATTCCCCAAAAAAGGGGGGGGGCGATAAACGAACCGCGACATAGCAAGGGATTGCTGTAGTTTGAATTTCAAGTGACGTCAGCAGCAAGGCGGTTGTTTACATAAAGATTCAAGATTCAAGAAGAATTTATTCGCCATGTTTGAGCGTGCCAAACAAGGAATTTGACTTTGTTACATAACAGTCTCTGTTCAACATTTAGGTGACTAACAACACTCAGGACATGTGAAAATGACAAATGACAATATTCTCAGCCATCCCCTGATCTTAAACTCCCATGAGGGCAAAGACTCGATCACGGAATGACAAAGATGTCAAAGGGCCCCACGTACTACCGGCATCATTAGCAGCTTTGTTTGTAGGTGACACGGAGGACAAAGAGTTTGAAGGATTTAATGATTTGGAGTGACACAGAAGGTTTGAAAAAATATTGTGGCTTTTACGCACGCTCTGTCCTACTCGACGGAGCTCTCTTTCACCTCCGTGGATGGAAGTCGGGGGGCGGCGCTCGGCCGGATGGCTGTCCAGGGATGGTGGATGGGGCTCAGACACGGCTTTTACGCACGCCCGGTCCTACTCTACGGAGCTCTCTTTCACCTCCGTGGATGGAAGTCGGGGGCCGGCGCTCGGCCGGGTGGCTGTCCGGGGACAGTGGATGGGGCTCGGACATGGCTTTAAGCACGCCCAGTCTATATTCTATGGAGCTCTCTTCCACCTCCGTGGCTGGAAGTTCAGTAGTTGTTGCCTCGTTGAACTCTTGTTTTGTTAAATAAAGAGCCATTTACCAAGCCCACGTCTTTGCTTGTACTTTGTTAACGCTACAATATAATTATATACTAGATCTGTGGAATAACGACGAGGCTGACGTCAGGGCGCACACGCGGCGTTGACAAAGGACGAGGAATTTGATCGATGGAGTTAATGATTTGGAGTGACACTGATGGTTTGATAATGTTGTAATATGATAGTTATTTGAAATATACTTTATATATCGTTATATGGGTCTGTGGAATAATTACAAATGGAACTTACGAGTCCGACGTCAGCGGCGCGCCGCATATGCAGCGCATACGCAGCGCATACGCAGCATTGTTTACATAAAGGATGATCGATGGATTTAATGAATTAGAGTGACACAGATGGTTTTATAAACGTGTTATTTATTTAATAGTTATTAGAATAACTCTGAATGTTACGTCGGGTCTGTTCTCAGCTCTCCGTTTGTGTTTATGTCACATTAGCATACCTACTGTTTACCCTGTTGTTGTTCGTTCATGTCTGTTCTTGGTGTTGGATTTTGTCGAAATACGGTACTTAGGGAATCCCTGCTCTGCTTGGCTGACGAGTTTCACTTAACAATTATATACACCCAAAAGCTCATATGGGCCAAGATATTGAGCAGTGATGTTTCAAACGGCACAAAAAACTCAATTGTACTAGCACAAATGAAACATTATTAGTGAAAAGAGCAGTGTAGCCCCTTATTTAGTCATTTTTTCCCTTATTTAAAGTATTTGTTGAGGAGAATTTTAAAGCCTTTCGAAGTGATCATAGATTGCTAGGTAACCAGCAAGATAGATACTTTATTCATCCAGTGATGGAAATTAGATTGTCACAGCAGCAATACCCAAAGTTACTGTAGACCACAAAACAAAGGAGGAACCAAAAGTAAAGAGAAGGGACAAATACAAAAGCAGCATTTGAAGGGTTCTTATGAAAATTAACATAAATCCAAGACACAATAAAAAGAGTCAGAGATTTAAGGTGGGCCAGGGGGAGTCTCAAATAAAAGTATAATTTAAAGTTTTTTAGATAATTACAAGTTTTTTAGATTTTTTTTTTTTCAAGATGGCGGCGCGTGCACACGCAGCGGCCTCTCTCCGTCCCAACCGATCGATGTTTGTGTGTGATGTGAGTCACCCCGCTCACTCTTTGTTTGTACTTCTGCCCTCTAGGAAGAGATACAGATGCCTGCGCTCCCGCACCACCAGACTCAGAGACAGCTTTGTGCTCCAAGCTGTCCGGATCCTGAATTCCCTCCACCCTCTGCTACTTGACGTCCTGTTCTTTTGCGCTATGGTCTGGCTGTCTGGTATTAGCGCGCTTGCTCCATTTTGCTGCTCTTATTTGTCTATTTATTTATTTATTTTTTATTTATTTGGGTTATTTGCTTATTACTTATTCGTTGCTCTTGTCTGTTCGTTTTTACTCTTTGAGCTATTTGATGTGAGTGTTGTGTACTGTGTCTAGTCACCGTGGGACGGTGGGAAACGTAATTTCGATCTCTGTGTGCCTTGGCATGTGGAGAAATTGACAATAAAGCGGACTTTGAAAATGGCAGCCACTTGTCATCACATTGCTGATTAAATGAGGCTACAAGAAGACATAATTACAATTTGTACATAGTGCACAGACATACCACCAATTGGCTCTCCCATGTCTTTAATGACAGTAGCAGCTGAACTCTGAATTACAATCTCGTGTTTAGATGTCTCTAGTCCTTTTTAAACAAGTACATTCCTTAGTCTATACCGTTGTGTAACTACGAGCTATAATATCACCTTGAATAACAGTCTACTAAAATTAGACATACTAGTCAACAGATGTTCCTGGAAGCGGGGTTGAATAATATACTGTAACTGGTCATACTTTACAAAATGGCGATATGTATGAAGTGCATGTGCATAAAAAGTTACAATTAAAAAAGAAAAAAGTCACTCCATTCAATTTGTTCATGCACCTTGTGTATTGTTTTCTTCATCTTTAGTGCATTGGTTACTCATGATTAATTCTGCAATTAAAAATGTATATCTCTGCATGTTTTGACTAAACCATCGTGTCACTAGACACAATAGAATGGAATAGAATAGAATTACCTAGCATATTCTGTGAACTCCGATGTTTTTAGTTATTAGCAGTTGCAAGCATCGAGTCAATCAAAGATAAATGCCTTTTGTGTTGCCTCAGCACAGTTGGTATTCTTCAATTTGATGTGTAAGGATCATACATATACCTGCTCCATTATGCAGTTTTCTTTGAAATATTGCTTCGAAAATGTATGTTATTGTAGTGCGCGCGACAATACCCATGATGTATTGCATTTTGATCACATGGTTTAGCTAACTCCATTTGTTGTTCATGTTGCTGTCTATACACTCGAATTATCTTGGATTTAAAGTGCTCAAATAAAAATATACGTCTAGTTAGAGCCTATATGCCATCTGACTTTGGATAAGAGGCAAGTTAAACCCGGGACTAGGCACCAATCAATTGCCGATGTAATAATGACTGAAAATATCAATCGATTGTTAAGATCACGTCTGGAAGAAACTGACACAAGACAGAGTACACAATTGCAACCAGCAGAGGTGCTGTTAATTCAGACTCAACTCATTTGTGGTCTGACGAACACGATGATGTCAGGAGTGGAAAGTTGAGCAACAGCCACAAAGAACTCCTCTATGGCACAATTATTCCTGCCAGCAATAATCTGCTCAATACCACAATACCACAGTTCAGAACATTCAGTGTATCATAAAAAAAAACATAAATTAACACTCAATTGATTGTCACTTTTACCTTTAGTCAACCCAGGAAATGTCAAATGCTTGTCCCCCAATTTATACAATTTTTTATTTTATTTTCAGCGATTCTGTGAATAGCCATGGGGCCTCCACGACAAAATTTCCTTTGGAAAATATCAGCTCTACACTGAAGAGTAGAGCATACAAAACACTAATAAAACATTTTTCAACATCTTTCATACCAAATAACTATTGATACTTTTCTGAGTTCATTATGCATCTAACGCAAGCTCAGGAATTTGCTCATGTCTTACAAAGCAATTTCTTGTGCGTAAGGAGTGGCAGCACGTTCTGACCAAATATGGCTGAGTGAAAACACTACAAGCCAATCTGTGGCGCAGGCTGGAATGAAAAGCTATTCTCCTTAACTGGTGTGAATGTGGACCATGACACTACACACTGACAGGAGCCTAAAGTTGCTCCCTCCCTCTCTTTAGGCTGAATTTGTTTATCTGGTGGCTCAGGACTGCTTACTTGCTTACTTGACCGACTTTGAAAGGGGGACACTCAAATTTGCCTGCTGGAATATTCAACTCATTTTTGATGAAATAGTATTTGACCTTAAAAAATAATAAAATATATATAATCAATCAATTACACTACCATTTTAAGTAGGATTGAAATCAATGTAATTACAAAGGGATGGTAATAATTACTTAACAAATAATGTTAATAAATCCTTAGTAAACAAATAATAGCAACATCAAGGCAAAATAATAACAGTAGCCAAGGTAACAAGGAACATAACTCAGGTAATATTACTATAGTTCATAGTGCATATGTGATTTGTGAATATGTGTTGTTTAACAGCAGTTTTAAACATGTTGGACGAAAGGTCAAAGAAATGGATAGGAAAATAAGTTTGAAATACTTTGGCACCCCTGAAATAAAGACTACATTTGGACAGGGAAGTTCGTATGGAGGGCAACACAAGTCTAGCCTTATTTCTGGTGTTATGGCAGTGATAGTCTTCCTTGCTCCTGTAAAAGCTATTGAGTGTGCTGGGGAACTGACTGATTGTGGGTTGCTTTGAAGACAAACTGAGCTGTGTGGAGAAAGTTTACCTGGTATATGCTGAGAATTGATAGTTCCTGAAATAACGGTAGTGAATGAGCCAGGGAGTTAGTATGTAGAATGATTCGGACACAACGCTTTTGTAGACAATAAATGCGATTCAGCCTGGTAGGATGAATGCTGGCTCCAATTACGTTGCAATAATTGATATATGGGTAGATTAGGGAGTAATAGAGCATCAGAGTTGTTTTTCTGTCCAAAGTACGCCATAGTTTGCTCAAAATACTGATATTCCTAGCAATTTTTGAAGATATTGTATTAATATGAGGGTTCCAGCACAGTTTGTCATCAATCAGTATACCCAGAAAATTGACAGATGAAGATAAAGAAATTAAATTATTGTCAATAAAGACCTCTGTTGCCGAAAAAACCTTTTCCACTGTTGAACAATAAGAAGTTTGTTTTTTTATATTCAAAGACATTTATTTGCTTTGAACCACCGAGAAAACGTTTGCAATTCGTTGTTTATTACTGAGAGAAGGTGTTCGAGATTATTGTGTGAATAAACAACACTAGTGTCATCAGCAAATAAGATGGTTGACAGATGGTGAGACTCTACAAAGATCGTTAATATAAATAAAAAATAAGAGGGGTCCGAGAATGGAACCTTGTGGGACTCCACATTTGATTTCTAACTGGGGGGAGTCAAAGCCATTTAATGAGACATATTGTTTCCTCTCTTTCAAGTAACTGGCAAACCAATACAGTAAGACATCAGAGACACCAATATGTTTTAATTTTAATAAGAGAATCTCATGGTCTATTGTAACAAATGCCTTGGATAAATCAAGGAAACCTGCAATAGAGTATTCTTTCATATCATGAGCTTTGTATAATTTCTCTGTTAAATGAGAGATAGCCATGTATGTTGAATGAGACTTAAGAAAGCCATACTGGTATTCATATAGTGAACTGTGATTATCGAGGAAGCTACACAGTCTATTGTAGGTAAGTTTTTCCAAGATCTTGGTTATGACTGGTAAAATGGATATTGGGCAATAATTGGTGAGAACTGTCGGGTCATCATTTTTAAAGATTGGTACAATTTTAGCCAACTTTAATTCCTGTGGGACAATGCCCTTTGAAAAAGACAAATTAAAAATGTAACATAAGGGTTTCACAATGCAGATTGGAACTTCTTTCTTCTACTTCCTTAATACAGCATCCCAACAACCATTTTGAACTTGCATTTTAAACTTGGAGATTGTTTGTTGATTAATAAGTCTATACGTGTCCACCACTATAACTATAGATAACCATACTATCACTCAGAGTGATACTGTAACTAATCTCTAGGTGATATTTGACCAAACGCTCTCCTTTCAAAAGCACATTAAGAATATAACCAGAATTGCGTTTTTTCACCTTCGTAATATTGCTAAAATTTGCCCAATCCTCTCGACCAGTGATGCGGAAATTATTATACATGCGTTTATCACGTCGCGCCTGGACTACTGTAATGCATTATTCTCTGGTCTTCCCAAGTCCAGCATCAAAAGTCTACAGTTAGTACAAAATGCTGCTGCAAGGCTGCTCTCACGGACAAGAAAATTTGATCACATTACCCCAATATTAGCCAATTTACACTGGCTCCCGGTCCATTTAAGATGTGACTTCAAGGTTCTTTAACCTATAAATCATTGCATGGCTTAGCGCCTTCATATCTCGTCGACCTAGTTGTTCCTTATGTTCCGTCTCGTAACCTTTGTTCACAAAACGCTAGTCTTTTAGTGACACTGAGGGCCAAGAAAATGTCTGCAGGAGCATTTTCTATTCGGGCTCCAGAGCTCTGGAATGCCCTACCAATGGATATTAGAACTGCTACCTCAATAGAAACATTTAAGACATGTTTAAAGACATATTTCTATTATATGGCCTTTAATTAACCTGTAGTGGCCGATTCGGCTGGAGTTTGTTTTTGCTCCCTCTCCCCGACCCCACTCCCCCCACCCCTCCCCGGCTGGGGAGGTGGTTAGGTGACACCCAAGCTGACAGCGGCTATCTAGATTCTCGTGGACCAATTCAGGAAGAGGGAACTGTAGCGGATTACCCTCCTCAAAGACACTGCCAGGACGATCGAGGGCGCCTCAGACAGCTCTTCGCTTTGGCCTGGACATCCACTTTTTGATTGCCATATTATGTATTTTATGTGCCCTCTTTGCATCCATTGCAGCCTGGCGATCCTGAAAAGGGGATCCTACCATCTGTGGTCCCTTCTCAAGGTTTCTCATTTTTCCCCTGGTAGGGTTGTTTTGAGTTTTTCCTTGCCCTTTTGGGAGCTCAAGCTCAGGGGATGCTTTAAGAATAATTGTCAATTGTTTGTCTATGTGAAGCCCTTTGAGACTGCTTGTGATTTAGGGCGATACAAATAAACTTGACTTCGGCTTCCCAATAGGAAGAAGAATGTTTGCTCGTGAGGAGGTAATAGAGAATATGGGAAAGTGATCAGAGATGTCTGAGCATAGAATTCCAGACAAGTGATCTCTGTCAAGTATGTTGGTAAATATGTTGTCTATTAAGGTTGGTGAATTTTCAGGTTATTCTTGTAGGTTTAGAAATCATAGGCTTAAAACAGAAAGAAGACCGACTATCCAGGAAAGACTGAGTTTGTGCCTCAGAGTCCATAATGTTGATGTTGAAATCCCCCATAAGGAGACATTTCTTATTTTCATGAGATACTCGAGATAGCTCATTGGTGAGATGGTTAACAAAATCAGGTATCTTAGATTTTGGAGGTTTATAAATGCACCCTATAACTGTAAGATTAGACTCAATATATACT
This sequence comes from Syngnathus leptorhynchus, assembly GCF_054491065.1. Lineage (NCBI taxonomy): Eukaryota > Metazoa > Chordata > Actinopteri > Syngnathiformes > Syngnathidae > Syngnathus > Syngnathus leptorhynchus. The sequence goes on along the minus strand of NC_141206.1, from coordinate 1,884,108 downwards.
GCTTCTTCACTCAGCTCAAAACATTGTTCAATATCAGATCTTTTGTTTATATTCCAACTTACTACTAACATACAATGAAACACCTCCTCCAATCGTGTCTTCTCTGCATCTGTGGACATTACTGTAATTGTTCAAGACATAGTAATCAGAATTGTCTTTGTGTAGCCATGTTTCAGAGATGCCAATAAAGAGAAAAGGGAAAGTTGAGGTTGGAGATCGTTAGAGCAAGATGGTCAAAGTTTTTAGGAAGACTACGGGCATTTACGTGCAGAAGAGATACACTGAGATTATGAAATTGATCACTGGCTGTTCTAAATTCATCATCAAGTAAATATTTGCAGCTGTCAGTTATACATTGATTCATGAAATTAAATCAATCAACGTCAGAATGGTCAAATGATAATGTATTCCATGGGGAGTCATTAGTACTGTTGATGTCAAGTTCAGTTTCTACACTTCTATATGAGGAAATATTGTGCAATGTCAGCATCATTAATGAGTAACATCAGAAAACAGTCATGCATCACAGAGGAAGTAGGCCTATCAATGCAAATTTGTCCAACTCCTCCAATCTCCTAACCATTACTACTCTAGCCTGCTCAGGAGCACCATTTAGTTTTATGTATATTTTGCAGTTGGAGGACCACATTGCTTGAATCTTTTCCTCTTTACGGAAGAACCGAGCCCTCTTGGCTATGTCGGCATTGGTTTTGGTCAGATGTTCATTTAAATACACATTTGACCCTTTCAACATCCTACCTTCTCGCAGAAGGTTGGTTTTAAATTTTCTATTGGTTAACCTCATGATAACTGCCGGCCTGCTCTCATCTTTCTGGGGAAGAGAGTGGCAAGCTTCTATGTCATTCTCATTTATGCTGTGTTTTTTCTGTAGGAATTCTATCACTTGCTGCTGCACTGTATCTTCCTGAACACTAACCTCTGTTCCCCTGGTCACAGCGCCTGACCTTGCCATACCTGTGTATGAGCGAGGTTTTGTTGGCAGCCCAGTGATAATAACATCATTCAATCGAGTATATTGTTCTAGATCAGAAAGCCTGTTTTCCAGTTGATCAATCTTCACATCTTTCTCTTTAGTTTCTTGATTTCTTTCATCATATCCATTATGGAATCTTGCTTGGTTGTCATGCTCTCCCTTTGGTGGCTCATAAACTCCACAGACTTTCTCAAGACTTCATTAGATCGCTTCAATTCTTCCATATCCTTTTTCGAAGCCATTGCACACTTCTCTAAGCAGTGCCTGTAAAGTACAAAAAATAGCGGCAGTACAGGGCTAAGAGTGCCTGGCACTAACAACCAGTTGCAGATGGTGAATGCTTTAGCTTAGAGGATTCAAGCATTTACACACAAAAGCTCGACCTGGGACTCACTGCGTTGATATGGTTTAGGTTAAGTAAAAATGGTGATGATCAGGAATACTTCAAGCAGCAACACTTACCCACCCGGGTCCAACGAGTGGAGCTACTGCGGTGATTAGGCACGAGGGTGGATAGACTGCTGTTTAGTCCTATAGTGTCCTGGTAGTGGCTAGGCCAGCAAGTCTGAACACCCGTTGAACGGTCAAAACAACACTTTTTACTCATCTGGGAAAGTCAGTCAAAACCAAGGCTCTTGTCATCCTCGGTTAAACTTCAGCTTGTTAGTAGAACTACCGGCAGCGCAACAAGCTCCCGAGGCGTCTTTCTAGCGCTGACCGTTGCTACGATAATTGCCTTGTTGAAAAACCACACGATGTCTAAATGTCACGAATACGAATCACGTCTTAATACTATACACTATTATGAGAGCTCGGCAGGCTGTCTTTGAGGCACCACAAATACTAATAATATTTAATCTATAAATTACATTCTTTATCTCTCCCAGGCAGAATATTAATGTATTTTATACACACTCAAAGAGGTAGGAACTTGGATGTATTGCAAGTTTCATAGCAACTTGATGTGAAATTACCACCAGGACCACAATGACCTCAATGCCAAGACATGTATTTTGAGTTGGTTATTTGTGCTCAGGCATATTTCTTGTCTAACAACAATGCAACTCTATGGTTAAAAGTGACATTTTTGTCTGTCATTTAAAGGGAACACAAGTGAGATACACACCTGAATATACATAGAAGAGGTTAAACGTGGCAAACTAGACTACACTAGACTTGTTTTGCTTTTGATGGCTAATGGCTTTGCCTGACAGGACAAAATATTTATGCATGTCACTTCCCTTACGCATCTGAAAATTCTCCAAGACAATATTCAGAATTATCTCAACACATCAGTAACAATCTTTCTGTCGTTATTCTATGGGGGATTCCATTTAAGTTAACCATGAAAGGGGCATGATGGACCGCTATCACGGAAGTGGTTGCATTGCATATTGCTAAAGACCAAGCATTCCTATATATAGTGGAAAAAGCTGGCATTATTCATTTATTGATAAGGCTAAAACACTTTAAAGTCTTTTTTTAAAAATTACAAAGTTTGCACATTTTTATAAATGTAATTCAATGTATTTTTGCAAGAAGTATTTCATTTAAGGCAGGCATTTTGTACTCTAGTTCTGAAAGAGAACATTTTATTTATGTTATGTGCTTGATCAAATATAAGCAAATGTTTTTTAGAGTATGTTATTTTAAAAAAGTCCGACACAGTAATCCCTTGTTTATTGCGGATAATTGGTTCCAAGACCACCGACGATATGTGAAAATCCGCGAAGTAGTCTCACCCTCTCATTTTTAACAAACATAATGTTTTTGTATATCAATAAGTGTATATTAAACCATATAAGTGCATTATGTTATCATTAGAACATTGAATAATAGCTTCAAACATGTGAATACAATACTACATTAATACGTAGTATAAATGACAGAAAATAATGTATAAATAATAAAAATATAAATATTATGTGTGTGTGCGTGTGTGTGCGTGCGACATATAGCTTAAGTATACATAATGTAAATATGTTTTTAGAACTCTTTTATTATTATAACAGGTTTTTTATAACAAGGTACAAGTGTACATATTGTAAATATGCTTTTTAGAACTCTTTTATGATATATTTTTATAACAAGATACAATACCGTAAATATATTTTTAGAACTCCTATTATTACAACTTTTTTAATAAAAAGGTACTACGCCTATTTTTTTTACTCAGATGCTAGTCATGCACACGTTTCTCAAGTATCCTATTTTTTAGACAGTGTACAGTTACTTTTTGTATCGCCCTTACACATGGCATCTAATGGAGCTGAAAAAAGGAGGTTAACATTGTGGCTCATGAATGAGACCAGATCTACGACCCTCAGCAAAAACAAGGTAAGTTTGGAAAAGCAATCATTTTGTCCTGTACTGGGCATTTTTAGGTTACCAAAAAAAAAAAAAAAACGCACTTCGATTTCAAAGTTACCTACGATCCACTCGACTGGACCAACCCTTTCGTTCCCCAATTCCCCAAATTAAGGTTTTACTGAACCTGTAAACTACATCATCTTAAAAAAGCCGAAAGTTTAAAGTAAATGCCTACACAGACAAATTGCAAGGAGTTGTAAAATGATCTCTTTTACCACTCACTCTACTTGTTCCATACTTGCAAGAAGCAAGTTGCAACAAGCCCCTCTACTTTGAGGAACCTCCACCAAGCCACTGTACAGTACACCTAGGCAGACATGGTTTGGAAAAAGATTGTTATACTTACTAGATAAACACTGGAATTTTACCCCCCAAAAAAGTGTGAAAAAGGTAGATCACACATCAGTAATCCCATACATTTGTGCATGTAAACAAAGTCAGTCTTACCATGGACTAACTATCCAAGGTGGTTTCTTCCTATCCACTACCCTGAAAAACAGCCAACACTACTCGTGGCAACAGGTCACATAATGTGCATGTTATTGATGTGGTCATTTTAGACCACGAAGGAAAGAGGTGGTGTTTTAGTTTGAGATTTAAAATGGTGGTAAAAGATTCTAATTAAAATGAAAATGTAAAAAACTAAATAAGTGTTAGTGCTTGCTTTGCTATTCAATGAGGAATCCAAACTAGGTGCATGTTCATCGATAAAACGCTCTTCTGTTTACAGAGGTTTGTCGGCAAACAGATCAGAGCAAACTGGGTGAGCTGCAGCCTAAATTGTTAAGAGAAATAACCACCTCATTGCTGATGTTATTTGTTATTGTGATAAGTGGAATTATGATATTGATACAGTAAATAAATAATGAAGAGAACACCAAAGTGTGTTGATGCAACATGCCCATACAAGGTTTTGACAAACCTGCCCATTAGCCCCAATGACAATGAATTCCTGATCAAAGTAGAGCTTTATGAAAGCAAATTCCTCCACAGTTGTCACACCCTCTCAACATAGCCGTGCTAGAATTAACACCCGGAGGCTATAAGCTTTGTCTTGTGTGAAGCACAACACGCCCTAGGCTCAGTTTATTTCGACCCAAATGAAATAATGCTAGCTGGTCATTTACTCCCGGTTCTCCAAACTCCCCAACACAACGTCTCAAAGGGGGTGAAAACGAGGTGGAAATACGGAAATGTTCACAACAACATGAGTTCCCACAACACACACAGGAGAAGACACACTCGTCATCTCACTACTACTACAATTGAATACGTCTTGGCTTTCTCTATCCAAGTCTGCACACGTCATAAATCGGTGGTCTCTTCAGCGGAGCCTACGTACGAGTACGGCCGTCCTGCTACGTATGAGTACGAACAGGAAAAGGCGCAGTTAGCTTCCATTAGCCATCCATGAGAACTGCACGCCGCTGCGTGGAAGTGGAAACTATTTAGGAATTAAAGATATATCCACACGATTAATTTTTGACTGCAACAAATACTACTGATAAACAAATCAGCGTCACGAACTTTTTATTTCGTTTCCACGCAGAGTCTATGGTGACGTCAAGGACTTGCAAGAACGGTGGAAACTTTTCAAAGTTAAGAACATAAATCCTACCTGAGCGTGCTGTTAACACTGCCACCGACAGTTCCCTTGGAATTTAAATGAAACGATGTTATGGTGACTAATTAATCCAAAAATCAGCAAGTTTGAGCAGGGAGAAAGGGTAGTTGGCGACCTTTTTTTTTTCTAACTTCCCCTCCCTATCCGCTCAGGGTAGTGGTGCCTGCAAACTCCTCCCTGGATGCATGCTGCAAACTCCATGACTGCATTGGGACGGGTGGTGTCAGCAGATCAGCAGGCCAGATCTGAAGCTAATCTGTGACTGTCAAACAAAATAAATGTAATAAATACCTCAGTGATAGCGATTCTGTTTTGCAATACTAAAACAAATCATCTAAGAATATATGGAACGTAGAAAGTGCTGCACGAGGTTCATTACTTATGTGCCATCTCGCGGTATGTAGGGAAAGTGCTCAGATAACATCCGCCGATTGAAATGACAAGGTCGTTCCAAAAATGGCAATTTAGGAACCAACATTTTTTAAATACAAGAACTTTTTTTGCTACGTTGTCAAGGAAAATAGCTAAACTATCATCTAATTTGAGATAGAAAGGAACCTAAAATTAATAAAAAATACAGATGCATAAATTATTTCCTAATAGTAATTTATATGAGACTGCCAAATATGGACCCATTCTTGTATCGCCCAAAAAAATCTACCTTATTTGATTTTTACTGATATACTACCATACTACGCTGAGAAATTTCAATCCGGTTTTCGCTCTGGCCACAGCACCGAAACAGCCCTTGTTAGGGTCACCAACGACCTTCTCATGGCTGCCAATGCAGGCTCCTCGTCACTCCTCATTTTGTTGGATCTGTCCGCTGCATTTGACACTGTCCACCACAACATCCTCCTTAACCAACTTCACTCCACTGGATTCTCTGGCACTGCTCTAACCTGGCTTCAGTCCTACCTCTCGAACCGAACCGAGTACGTTTCCCTGGGAGGGAAAAAATCAGACACACACACAGTCACCTCCGGTGTCCCCCAGGGATCTGTACTCGGTCCTACACTCTTCATTTTCTACATGCTACCCCTTGGCAATATAATCAGGAAGTTCTGCATCTCATATCACTGTTACGCGGACGACACCCAGCTATACCTCAAACTCAACCCCCCACCCTCTGCAACCCAGCCTCATCCATCTCCCTCATCCATCCTCTCACTGTGTCTGGAGGAGATAAAGGCGTGGATGAATCTCAGTTTCCTACAAGTCAACAGCAATAAAACCCAAGCCATGTTATTTGGCACTGCCCATCAGATCCATACCTGCCCAATCACAAGCATCTCATTCGCCGGTCACACAATCCCCCTCTCAGCCACTGTCACCAACCTGGGTGTGATACTGGACTCTCAACTCAACCTAGAGTCACACATAAAACACATCTGCAAAACCTCCTTCTTCCACCTCAGGAACATTTCCAAACTCCGCCCCACACTTACCCTGACAGATGCTGAGAAACTTGTCCACGCCTTTGTCTCCTCCAGGCTAGACTACTGTAACGCACTCCTCATCTGGATCCCTAGCAAGAGCCTCCAGAGGCTCCAGTACATCCAAAACTGTGCTGCTAGGATCCTGATGAGGGTGCAGAAAAGCGACCACATCACACCCATCCTCCGTTCTCTGCACTGGCTCCCCATCAAATTTCGAATAAATTATAAGATCGCCCTCCTCACTCACCAGTGCATCCTCGGACATGCTCCCCCATACCTCAAAGAACTCCTTGCCCCCAAATCTGCCACCCGAAACCTCCGCTCATCCAATTCTCACCTTCTCCATGTCCCCAACACCAAGCTGCGCACCATGGGCGACCGGGCCTTCTGCCATGCAGCCCCCACACTGTGGAACTCCCTCCCCGACCACCTAAGAGCACCCCAATCCACTGACTCTTTCAAAACCGGACTTAAAACTCACCTCTTTACTTTGGCATTTCTGTAATTCCTGTTTTTATATCCTGGTTGTCGTCCAGTTGTTTTATACTTATCCTTGCTTTTTATTCTTGTTTTTACTTGCCATGTAGCACTTTGAGATTCCTCCGAATATAAAGTGCGTTATAAATATAATTTATTATTATTATTATTATTATGTCATTTTATTATGTGTATTATTAAATAGTAAAAAAGGAGTTACATCTTATTACTATCGACATTCAGTACTAGGATATATACTGTATTTTTCGGACTATAAGTCGCGTTTTTTTCATAGTTTGGGTGGGGGGTCGACTTACACTCAGGAGCAACTTATATGTGAATTTTTTCACAAATTTTCAAAATTCAAAAATTCGCGATGTAGTGAAACCGCGATAAATGAACCGCGATGTAGCAAGGTATTACTGTAATTTGAACTGCAAGTGACGTCATTGGCGCGGCGGTTGTTTACATAAAGGACAAAGGATTCGATCACGGGATAACAAAGATGACGAAGGGCCCCACGTTTGAAGGATTCAATGATTTGGAATGACACAAGGTTTGAAAAACTTATGTTATGGTTATTTGATATATTTTATTTCATGTAGCAACTTGTATATGTTTTTATTATCATTACAGTTCAGTAGTTGTTGGCTCGTTGAACTCTTGTTTTGTTAAATAAAGAGCCGTTTACCAAACCCAGGTCTTTCCTGGTACTTTGTTAACGTTACAATATAGTTATATACTAGATCTGTGCGGCGCACGCGCGGCTTTGTTGACATAAAGGACGAGAAATTTGCTCAATGGATTTAATGATTTGGAGTGACACAGATGGTTTGATAATATTGTAATATGTTATTTGATATATACTTTATATATCGTTATATGGGTCTGTGGAATAATTAGAAATGCAACTCACGACGAGTCCGACGTCAGCGGCGCATATGCGGCATTGTTTACATATAGGACAATCGATGGATTTAATGAATTGGAGTGACACAGATGATTTGATAAACGTGTTATTTATGTAATAGCTATTTGAATAACTCTGTATGTTACGTCAGGCCCGTTCTCAGTACCTCGTTTGTGTATATGTCATGTTAGCATACCTATCGTTTAGCCTGTTGTTGCTGGTTCATATCTATTCTTGGTGTTGGATTTTGACAAATAAATTTGCCCCTAAAGTGCGACTTATACTCCAAAGCGACTTATATATGTTTTTTTTCACTTTATTGTGCATTTTATGGCTGGTGCGACTTATACTCCGAGCGACTTTTAGTCAGAAAAATACGGTAGTAGGGATGGGAATCTTCACCATCAAAGCGATACGATACACATCTTGATACACTGCCAACGATTCGATGCATTCACGATTCATAGAATTGCCAATGATAAGATGCGATACGATTCTCCCATCTCCTGCGATACGGTGTGATACAGTACGATTTAGTTTTAAAACAATGGGATTCAGGGTCAGCACCTCCAAATCCGAGTCCATGGTCCTCGGTCAGAAAAGGGTGGAATGCCGGATGGAGCGCGAGATCGACAGGCGGATCGGTGCAGCGTCGTCATTGAGAGGAGCCAGATGAGGTGGCTCGGGCATCTCATCAGGATGCCTCTTGGACGCCTCCTGGACGCCTCCCTGGGTAAGTGTTCCGGGAATGTCCCACCGGTAGAAGACCCCGGGGATGACCCAGGACGCACTGGAGAGACTATGTCTCTCAGCTGGCCTGGGAACGCCTTGGGATCCCCCGGGATGAGCTGGATGAAGTGGATGGGGAGAGGGAAGTCTGAGAGTTCCTCCTAAAGCTGCTACCCCCGCGACCCGACCCCGGATAAGTGGAAGACGATGGATGGATGGATGGATGCGATCCACTGCGATACGACACAATGCAATGCAGAAGAAAAATACACCATGGAATACATAGTTCAAGTTTTGGCACTTGAAGCATTAAAGCTGGCTGTGCTTTTTTATTTTGAAACACAGTAAGTACAACATTAATTGCAGGTCTCTCTGGAACTTTAGGGTATCAGTATAACCTTTAACAAAAATTAAGATTTCTCTTAAGTGCATGTTGTAGATAGAGCAATTTGGGGCCTACACAAAGCCATGATTTCAAGTTAAGTTTTTAAAAGTGCATTAAGTTTATACAGGAGGTAAAACATAAAATGGGCTAATAAAAAAGGTGAAGGCTTGATTTTATCCATCCACATAGATTCCATTCTATGTGGATGGAATCAAAATAGATTCCATCCACTATAACAACTTAAAAAACTAACTAACAGAGACATTGCATTTCATTGCATTACAACAGAAAAGTAAGGTTAATGATATAATTAAAATTTCATATTTTTCCATTTCCATGCACATTTTGGAAATAATAATAAATAATAAGGGGTGTTCTCATTATCTGTGTGCACTGTAAAATGATTCATAATAATGAACAAATGGACATAACAAGGGAGTAACAGTTCATCTGGCAGTTCAGGCTAGTGAATTCAAACATTTAACCCAGATGGGTCTTTTGCAAGTTCTTTTAAAGAAAGATCAATTGATCAACATGGTCACGGTGCAAGAGACTACGTTGGGCAGTGACAAGATTGCCTGCACTGCTAAACACACGCTCAGAGGACACACTAGTTACTGGGATGAACAAGTAATTCTTGGCTAAAGATGAAAGGTAGGTCAGCCTGCTTTTTCCTCCGCTGCAACACATCAACGCCTAGTTCAAATGAATCTCTCTCTGTATTTTAAAATTTCATTGGTGTTCTTATAGTGACGAAATCTCCAAACAGCTGGTCCATGGCAGTCTTCTTTTTGGGAGAGGGCAAGACATCATCATCTATACATGTGGAAGATTAGTAGTGTTGAACAAGAGCAGTCAACACAACACACTGTTTAACAATGATTGCATACGAGTCAACAACATCTGAAACTGTTGTGCTGTATTAAAAAGATTATCCCCATATCTATCTTTTATCTATGTTAAATGAACAGTCTATTACTCATACACAGTCCAAACAGACCTCTTCTTTCCTCAATGCTGGGGCTTCTGTCGCCTCCTTCAGCTTCCTCTCCTTCATCCAGTGCACCAATGTTTCCTGCCTGATCCAAACCAAAGACAAAGGGTACTTTATTGTCAATGCACAGCACAGAAGATTGACCAGACTGCAATGTAAACATAATACCGTAATTTTCGGAGTATAAGTCGCTCCGGAGTATAAGTCGCACCAGCCATAAAATGCACAATAAAGTGAAAAAAAAAACATATATAAGTCGCACCGGAGTATAAGTCGCACTTTTAGGGTAAATTTATTTGTCAAAATCCAACACCAAGAACAGACATGAACCAGCAACAACAGGCTAAATGATATGGTATGCCAACGTGACATATACACAAAGAAGGAGCTGAGAACGGGCCTGACATAACATTCAGAGTTATTCAAATAAGTATTATAGAAATAAGATGTTTATCAAACCATCTTTGTCACTCCAATTCATTAAATCCATCGATTGTCCTTTATGTAAACAATGCCGCGTATGCGCCGCATATGCTGACATCGGACTCGTAAATTGCATTTCTAATTATTCCGCAGACCCATATAACGATATATAAAGTATATTTCAAATAACTATCATATAACAACAATATTATCAAACCATCTGTATCACTTCTAATCATCAAATCCATCGATCAAATTCCTCGTCCTTGATGTCAACAACGCCGCGCGTGTGCCGCACAGATCTAGTATATAACTATATTGTAGCGTTAACAAAGTACCAGGAAAGACGTGGGTATGGTAAACGGCTCTTTATTTAACAAAACAAGAGTTCAACGAGCCAACAACTACTGAACTGTAACGATAAAAACATGTACAAGTTGCTACACGAAATAAAATATATCAAATAACTATAACATAAATACGTTTTTCAAACCTTGTGTCACTCCAAATCATTAAATCCTTCAAACGTGGGCCCCTTCGTCATTCCGTGAGCGAATCGTTTGTCCTTTATGTAAACAACCGCCGCGCGACACCAGTGACGTCACTTGCAGTTCAAATGACAGTAATCCCTTGCTACATCGCGGTTTGTTTATTGTGGTTTCAGTACACCGCGGATTTTTGAAAATTTGTGAAAAAAATCACATATAAGTCGCTCCTGAGTATAAGTCGCCCCCCCCACCCAAACTATGGAAAAAAAAACGCGACATAGTCCGACATGTACAGTATTACTGTACATACTGATCGAGACACTGACGACAATCACACAGACACGCACGCGCACACACAGTAAAAAAAAAAAACTACATAAACATATAATCTTAATTAGATTTCATTCAACGAAACATTAGACTACAACCAAAATTAAAAATGAAGAGCTATAGTGCATTAGTGTGTGTGTGTGAGTGAGTGAGTGAGTGAGTGAGTGAGTGAGTGAGTGAGTGAGTGAGTGAGTGAGTGAGAGAGAAAGAGAGAGAGAAAGAGAAAGAGAAAGAGAAGGGTAGGTGGTCACTGTTAGGGTTGATAGATTAGTTTGATTCTATGCTTATGTTGGAATGTAACCTGTAATAGTTAACATAGCTTGTCCTGTCTTAACACAGTAGAACAAAGTGCTAAGATCCTTTGAACTGATTGACCAACTGCAGAGGAAGCAATCAGGTTCTGTTTACACAACATAGTAAAACACCCCCTGCTGTGATCCCCCTAGAGGCCAGGGGTTCACCCCCACCTTGGCCCCTCTCACCCCCACCCTACTTCTCTCAATAAATACTCTCTTGCAAGAATCCAAAGTCAGACTTTCTTCAAACATTGCTGTACCTACAGTAACGAACAAATTCTCCACTTGCAAGTGCTTAAAGGGCAAACTGTCTCCCGTATGGTTCTTGCAAAATAAGTTAGAGTGGGAACATCTCTAACAGTCACATTATATGAATTAAAAGATAACCATCAATATATTACCTTTTCATTCATCTTCACCACCTCTGCTGTTATTTTCATGAAGATGAGGTCTCTGGAGTTGATATCATCAAGGAAAGCCAGGTCTTTGAATCGGGATTCAAGGGCCGATGCATTGTTGAGGAGTTCTTGGAGATCCAAGTAACCATAAAAAAAATCTTGTCTGAAGCGCCGCTTCATATCTGCAATGACGGCAGGTTGGTGTTGTCTTCAGAGAAGTGTTTGTGGAGTTTGGCTTGTATTGGGGCGATCATTGAGATGGTTGGGCTTTTTTCTTCACTTAGAAGTGTAGTGGCCACTTTCACTGGGGACATCAACTTGATGATTTCTTGGATGACAGTAATGTCGTCCTCATTCACTGCTACTAGGGCTTCTCCCCTCCTGATCCTCCTGGACAGCATAGCGTTCAACAGAGCAGGGTGTTGCTCCAAGAATCTTTCGAGCATGTCCACAGAGCTGTTCCATCTTGTGCAGACATCATGGATACGCTTGTGGTTGGGTAGGTGTAACTAGGTCTGAATTTCCCTCAAAACTTCCACTGCTTGTGGGCTTTTGAGGAAATATGTTACCACTTTCCTCACCTTCACCAACAATTCAGACACCCTGTCCATCTTCAGTGCCTTTTGCGAGGCCAAATTTAAAATGTGGGCTACGCATCGGATATGGGGCATTATCTCTGCGCCAGCTCCGGCAACTAGCATGTTTCTTGCGTTGTCTGTCACCAAGGCAGGATTTTCTTTCTGTGATGTTCCACTCGCGGAGCACATCTTGCAGCAACGCTAATAAGTTTACCCCGTTGTGAGTCATTAAATACTCGTGTTTGTAGGACGTGAGTCCCACTCGTCGTTCACATGGTGTGCCGATTTGGTTCCCCCGTGAAATTTTGTTCCCCCTGCCGCGGGAGCGTGGGAAAGCGAAAAACCGATGCCGTACGATGTCGTACAGCGTCAACACTATGTCGTTTTCAACAAAAACATGAAGAACTCACGTTTGCGTCGGTCAATTTTAATTTTTATAAAGGATTATTCTCATTTGATGTCTTTAAGTTCATTCGCGTTCTGCTGTTGAAGCGGAGTGCATTCAAAGACGGTACAGACGGAACACTCAATTACTTCACCAAAAAGCAACGATATAATTACGTGAGCCCTTTGCATAAACCCCGATGCAAAGAAATTCCTCTTTTTGGGTACCGTTACATGCTACGAGTATATATCACAAAGAAGACTTTATTGTGATCATCATTCATCCATCCATTTTATTACTCAGGTATTTTCAAAGTAAACAAAAATTGTTGCATTTATTAATTTGCTTTAAAATGACAGCGCAATACAATTAAAAGCTGACACTATAGCAATGTCAAACGTGTTCATTTAAGAAAAAGCAACACGTTTTGTGATCAAATCTTTCATAACGAGAATGATTTGAGTGAATTGATATGAATGAATAATTGAGAAGACATTTCAGTTCTTAAGGCTCCTTTTGTCCCAAGCAAAAAGACAGGTGGTTGGGAGGGGCGATAAAAATTGGAACAGGAACTCTATAAAAAATGTCAACCCGTGAGAAATTGTGCCCCCCCTCCCATTTTGAGAACGGTGAGTCCTGGACTCCAACTGTTATATTATAACAGTTATATTTCTGTCTTCCTGGGGGTCTGTTCAGGTTGTGTGGCAAATTTGAACAGGTTCCCTCATTCCTAGCTCAAGTTACAGGGGGGGGGACACATCCTCACGGCAACCCCGTGAGGAAATGTTCCCCCCCTCATTTTGAGAACGGTGAGTCCTGGACTCCAACAGTTTTTTTTTTCTGCCTTCCTCGGGGTCTGTTCAGGTAGTGTGGCAAATTTGAACAGGTTCCCTCAATTCTTAGGCCAAATTACAGGGGGGGAACACTAAACTATTCCGAGCGGATAACAAAAGCAACAATCTTAATAGAAAAGGAGAGCCACTGAAACGGCCGCGATCGAGGAGATCCTGGGTCTCGACAAAGTAGTTACTCAACCCTCAGGTTTCTTTGATTTCAGCGGGACTGGCGTCCGGAAATGACGGAATTAATCTGACAATAGATTAGTTACCTAAACAGCGGTTAGACTCGGAACGAATCTTCTTGCCGTACCGGCTTAAATCAATTCTCATCTCCCCTACAGACTGCGTCACTGCAGAGGGGCTAAAGTACAGAATTTTACCCTTTAAACGGAGAACCGGTCACTTACATCAGATAAGTGCACGATTGACAGGACGCATAACTTTTATAAACATAACAGCACAACAGCGGTCCACAGCCTTTTTATGAGTGTATAAGTGTATTATTAGTCATGAGAAAAATCATGGAAAAAAATCATATATAAACCGCACCGGACTATATATATATAGTCCAAAATTTACGTTACTTAAGTCTTTAGTGTGATGAGACCAATTGAAGTGAAAAGAGCCCAACAGCAAACGGTGAATACAGTATTAATTTATTTATATTTGCTTAAGATTTACAGGAACAATATGACTAAAAATAAATCTCTTAACATCCATTCGGTTCTATCTACAATGCAAAAACAATTTTACAGCTTTTACTGTACAATTCCGTCAAATGTTAAGATCATGTGACCTCTTAGGCAAGCCATTACTATATTACAGTCGCACTCACAAAACATAACCACACTGCATTTTTGATGTTGGCGTGTGTGGAGAGGCACAACAAATTGTGTTTCCATTTGATACATAATTGAAATAAGACTTCTTTATAACGTACTATAAGCATACTTTCAACAACCGTCTAATTCGCCAAACCCCCATTAATTTTTAAGACTTGTGTTTGCCATGGTTTATGCCTGAGTCATATTTATGCCAATGCTGGATATTTTATTCAAGATTTAACTGAAATAAAATAACCAGAGCGACACAGATGAAAAAAGAACTTCAAATGACTTATGAAAAAGACGTATACTGAAATGATGGCCACTGCAAGTTCAAAAAGCATTTGTTTAGGTTGAGCTTCCTGTCAACAAACGCGACAACAAGAGAAGCACAAAACCCCTGAAACATAACTAATGCAAAACAACATTGTCTCAAAATAATTTCGTCTTTTTCTGTAAGTTAGTTTCTTTCAATTATAATTAGCATGTACTTGGTGCGTCGAGTGGTGAGGCAGAAGACTAATTAAAGATTCAGTTCACAGTGTGAATAGCTAATATTTATTATTATAATAATCATATTATACAATGATTATAGTTTATCTTCTTATATATCATAATAAGAAATAAGATGAATTAATTAAAGATGGTAGATTATGATTCTCCTAAATGAATGCCAAATAAGCTATTATCAAACTAGTGTTTCAGTAAGAGTGCAACGTCATCTTACATCTATAACCCAATGAGTGCAGGCTATAATTAAACTGAAATTGGAAAATATATATGGAAATATCAACGTAGGTAGAATTGAAAACATATGCATAAAAAGGCGTGATTAGGGTTGGCTGCTGTTGAGCCAATATGACGAATGCCACACATGCACATGTATGTAAAAACCTCATTTTAAAATACTCTGGTACGTGATGCTAGTCATAACAGTCTGTGCGCCCAAATAAAAAGATCTAAAAATGTAATGTATTAAATTAAGTTTTCCTAACACTCTTTGATGTTTAAAAATACATGAGCCACTTTGAAAAGGTGTGTCGACTAGGTAAGGATGGGCAAGTTACAGGCAGTTTAGCAGCTGTGAATGCTGTTCACGAGCTGTGCAGCAAGACCAATAACCCATTGGCCTTTTGACCGCTTAGTATTTGCACCATCTCCAAATTACTGGACCTCGATACCTTGACCTGAGAGCTCTCAGTTGCTAATGCCATTGTCAGAGTTGGATGTGGCCACAGGGATGCGCGGCATCTTCTTGGCTGGACTCGGGATGTGCTAGAATGACAGATCAAAACCTGAGGGTTTAGTCCTAAAATGCACATTTACTATACCTTAATACAACTCAACTGTAGTTGAAAAATGTACTGTACTTGACAAGTAAAATATTTGAATTGTATTTGATTCAGTCATTCTTTTGCATACTCCTGCATAGCAAACATATAATTGAACCGTATAAATAAACTGCCTTTCATATATACCGTATTTTCCAGACTATAAATCGCAGTTTTTTGCATAGTTTGGCCGGAGGTTGACTTATAATCAGGAGTGACTTAAATGTGAAATTATTAACACATTATTTACTTTCTAATATAGTTGATCACTTGACATGTTATTTTCACTTTAAACCACATGAGTGCGCACTAGGCCTGTGGAATAATTGGAACCGCAACTGACAATGAGTCTGACCTCAGCCCCACATGTGCTTCCGGAGTCAGCAGCGGTGTTGTTTATAAGTGACACGGAGGACAAAGATTTCAATAGATTAAATGATTTGGAGTGACACGGATGGTTCGATGAACTTGTTATTTATGTTAGTTATTTGATATATATTTTATATGTAGTTATATAGGCCTGTGGAATAATTGAAACCACAACTGACGACGAGTCTGATGTCAGCGGCGCATGTACTTCCGGAGTCAGCAGTGGCATTTCTTTTTAAGTGACACATAGAACGAAGATTTTGACGGATTTAATGATTTGGAGTGCCGCGGATGGTTCGATAAAATTGTTATTTAGGTTATAGTTATTTGATATATACCGTATTTTCCGAACTATAAGGCACACCTAAAAACCAAAAATTTTCTCAAAAGCCAACAGTGCGCCTTATAGTCCGGTGCGTCTTATTTATGGATCAATTTATGAATTTGTTGATCCATACGGGTTGTACACAGTGCTATGCCAAAATTTTCAGTACGTTTTAGTACAACTAGTAAATTACAAGGTCGCATCGCTTACCAGCATTACGGCAACCATGGTCAGGGGGCGTCACTGAATAGCTGTTGTACCCGTGAGGCTATTTTATGTCAAAATAGGCTGCTCTGTTAATGTTTTGAGTAAATTTACGGATCGATATGGAAGGGAAACATAGGTAAGCAGTACCAAGGTGTTAGATCAAACTTTAGTCAGTTCCGATAAATTTTTAAGACCTCGTTTGAGTAACGCGATTGTTTACACTTTGCTGAGGCTCATGGGAGTCTGCGAGCTGAGGCTCATGGGAGTTTGCAGGTGGCTAATGCTATAGTGATAGCTGCTATACGCACGAGGCTAATTCATGTCAAAATAGGCTGCTCTGTTAATGTTTCGACTAAATTTACGGATCGATACGGAAGGAAAACATAGGTAAGCAGTACCAAGGTCTTAGATCGAACTTTAGTCAGTTCTGATCATTTTTTAAGCCCTGGTTTGAGAAACGCGATTGTTTACACTTTGCTGAGGCTCATGGGAGTCTGCGAGCTGAGGCTCATGGGAGTTTGCGGGTGGCTAATGCTAAAGTGATAGCTGCTGTACGCACAATGCTATTTCATGTCAAAATAGGCTGCTCTGTTAATGTTTCGAGTATATTTACGGATCGATACAGAAGGGAAACATAGGTAAGCAGTACCAAGGTGTTAGATCAAACTTTAGTCAGTTCCGATAAATTTTTAAGACCTCGTTTGAGTAACGCGATTGTTTACACTTTGCTGAGGCTCATGGGAGTCTGCGAGCTGAGGCTCATGGGAGTTTGCAGGTGGCTAATGCTATAGTGATAGCTGCTATACGCACGAGGCTAATTCATGTCAAAATAGGCTGCTCTGTTAATGTTTCGACTAAATTTACGGATCGATACGGAAGGAAAACATAGGTAAGCAGTACCAAGGTCTTAGATCGAACTTTAGTCAGTTCTGATCATTTTTTAAGCCCTGGTTTGAGAAACGCGATTGTTTACACTTTGCTGAGGCTCATGGGAGTCTGCGAGCTGAGGCTCATGGGAGTTTGCGGGTGGCTAATGCTAAAGTGATAGCTGCTGTACGCACAATGCTATTTCATGTCAAAATAGGCTGCCGTGTTGATGTTTCGAGTATATTTACGGATCGATACAGAAGGGAAACATAGGTAAGCAGTACCAAGGTGTTAAATTGAACTTTAGTCCATTCTGATAATTTTATAAGCCGTCGTTTGAGAAACGCGATTGTTTACACTTTGCTGAGGCTCACGGGGGTTTGTGGGTGGCTAATGCTATAGTGATAGCTGCTATACGCACGAGGCTATTTCATGTCAAAATCGGCTGCTCTGTTAATGTTTCGAGTAAATTTACGGATCGATATGGAAGGGAAACATAGGTAAGCAGTACCAAGGTGTTAGATCGAACTTTAGTCAGTTTTGATTATTTTATAGGATAGTTTGAGAAACGCAATTGTTTACAGAGGGCCTATTGGTTATTGGCTAGTGGATGCATTTCGCAACCCTAGTCAATCGCAGTTTTTTGCAGTATAGCTTCTATTTTATGCGCTTTATAATCCGGTGTGCCTTATATATGGACAAAGTTTTAAAATGGGCCGTTCATTGAACGATGTGCCTTTTGGTCCGGAAAATACGGTACTATAAATCAAATTCCTTCTTTTTAATTCTCTCCAGGATAGTTCATCTAAATTATCAAAGGCCTTTCCCACAGAATGGCTTGTCTATGATGAGATGAGCAGAGGCCACAGAATTGCCAGTGTTCGCTGTTGTACTTTGGTGACAGCCATCACTGTTGCCATATTTGCAGGCGGTTCCAGACATCGTTGCTCTGGCCTGCATGAAGCTACATTTCAGAAAGGTACTGTTATTTTAGATAAACCCAGGTAAATACAGTACAATACCTGAACTTAAAACCACAAATGCATTTGCTGCCTTTGTACTGTATTTAAATGAGATATTTTTCTAAAAATCCGCCCGCACCAAGCGTAAAAAATGTTTTGCATATTTTTCGCAGCCTTCCCATTCATTCAGGTATATTTTTGCAATTACTAATAGGTGGATAGAGACACTTTTTGTTAGAACTCTCTAGCAAGTTTGCAAGTGTTTTTTCCTGCTTTTATTTTATTGGCAAAAGTTGGTCTATTATTTTGTTCAATTTGATTCAGAAGATGCTGTCTCTTTACCATTATGTTCTGTCTTCTCAGACAGTCCAGCGGATGACATGAGTGACAGTGAGACAGAGGCTGCCACTGCTGATTTGAGAATTGATGACTGGCTCATCTTCCAGTCAAACCATGAGGTGTGGGAAAATTCCCGTGAACAATATTTCAATATATGCTATCATAGTGTACAAAGTAGAACTAATATTATAAATAACGATGAGACTGAATTCTAGAAACAAGTAATCAGTCCCATTTTATCAAGAGACAAAATGATATTCACATTTAAGTTAAGATGTTTTTAGATTTAGGGAAATTCAAATACAACCTCAGTTTTCGACCACAATCCGTTCCAGAATGCTGTTCGAGAAGTGAAGCGCCTTATAATCCAGTGTGCCTTTTGGTCCGGAAAATACGGTAGTTTAAATATACTGTATTTTTCGGATTAAAAGTCGCTCTGGAGTACAAGTCGCACCAGCCATAAAATGCACAATAAAGTGAAAAAAAAAAAACATACCATAATTTTCAGACTATAAGTCGCTCCGGAGTATAAATCGCATCAGCCATAAAATGCACAATAAAGTGAAAACAAAAACCATACATAAATCGCACCGGAGCATAAGTCGCACTTTTGGGGCAAATTTATCTGTCAAAATCCAACACCAAAAACAGACATGAATCAGCAACAACAGGCTAAACAATACGATTTGCTAACGTGACATATACACAAACGAGGAGCTGAGAACGGGCCTGACATAACATTCAGTTATTCAAGTAAGTATTACATAAATAACATGTTTATCAAACCATCTGTGTCACTCCAATTCATTAAATCCATCGATCTTGCTTTATTTAAACAATGCCGCGTATGCGCCACATATGCTGACGTCAGACCCGTTGTAAGTTGCATTTCTAATTTTTCCAGACCCATATAACGATATATAAAGTATATTTCAAATAACTATCATATTACAACATTATCAAACCATCTGTGTCACTCCAAATCATTAAATCCATCGATCAAATTCCTCGTTCTTTTTGTCAACAACGCCTCGCGTGGGCTGCAGAGATCTAGTATTGATATATATATTGATAGTATATCTATATTGTAGCGTTAAAGTACCAGGAAAGACGTGGGTTTGGTAAACAGCTCTTTATTTAACAAAACAAGAGTTCAACGAGCCAACAACTACTGAACTTCCAGCCACGGAGGTGGAAGAGAGCTCCATAAAATAGGACCGGGCGTGCGTAAATGCCATGTCCGAGCCCCATCCACCGTTCCCGGACAGCCACCCGGCCGAGCGCCAGTCCCCGATTTCCATCCACGGAGGTGAAAGAAAGCTCCGTAGAGTATGACCGGGTGTGCGTAAAAGCCATGTCCGAGCCCCATCCACCGTCCCCGGACAGCCATCGGCCGAGCGCCGGCCCCCGACTTCCATCCACGGAGGTGAAAGAGAGCTTCCGTCGAGAAGGACCGGGCGTGCGAAAAGTCATAATAGTTTTTCAAACCTTCTGTGTCACTCCAACTCATTAAATCCTTCAAACTCTTCGTCCTCCGTGTCACTTACAAACAAAGCCGCTAATGATGCCGGTAGTACGTGGGGCCCTTCGTCACTTTCGTCATCCCGTGATCGAATCCTTTGTCCTTTATGTAAACAACCGCCGCGCGGCATGGGTGACGTCACTTGCAGTTCAAATGACAGTAATCCCTTGCTACATCGCAGTTCGTTTATCGCGGTTTCACTACATCGCAGATTTTTGAATTTTGAAAATTTGTGAAAAAAATCACATAAGTCGCTCCTGAGTATAAGTCGCCCCCCCACCCAAACTATGACAAAAACCGCGACTTATAGTCCGAAAATTACGGTATATAAGTTGCACTTTTGGGGCAAATTTATTTGTCAAAATTCAACACCAAGAACAGACATGAACAAGCAACAACAGGCTAAATGATACAGTATGCTAACGGGACATATACACAAACGAGGAGCTGAGAACAGGCCTGACATAACATTCAGAGTTATTCAAATAACTATTACATAAATAACACGTTTATCAAACCATCTGTCACTCAAATTCATTACATTCATCGATCGTCCTTTATGTAAACAATGCCGCGTATGCGCCGCTGACTTCAGACTCATCGTGAGTTGCAGTTCTAATTATTCCACAGACCCATTTAACGATATATAAAGTATATATCAAATAACTATCATAAAAACAACAATATTATCAAACCATCTGTGTCACTCAAAATCATTAAATCCATAGATCAAATTCCTCGTCCTTTATGTCAACGTCGCCACGCGTGCGCCACTGACGTCAGCCTTGTAGTTATACAGATCTAGTACAAAACTATATTGTAGCGTTAACGAAGTATCAGGAAAGACGTGGGTTTGGTAAAGGGCTCTTCATTTAACAAGAGTTCAACGAGCCAACAACTACTGAACTGTAACGATAAAAACATACAAGTTGCTACACGAAATAAAATGTATCAAATAACTATAACATAAATAACAAGTTTTTCAAACCTTTTGTGTCACTCTAAATCATTAAATCCTTCAAACTCTTTGTCCTCCGTGTCAGTTACAAACAAAGCTGCTAATGATGCCGGTAGTACGTGGGGCCCTTCGTCATCTCATGATCGAATCCTTTGTCCTTCATGTAAACAACCGCCGAGCTGACATCACTTGTAGTTCAAATTACAGTAATCCCTTGCTACATCATGGTTTGTTTATTGCGGTTTCACTACACCTCGGATTTTTGAATTTTGAAAATTTGTGAAAAAAATTCACAGATAAATCGCTCCTGAGTATAAGTCTGTTCATGTCTGTTAAAGCTCCCCCAAAAATGTTTCCCCCAATATATGTTTTTTTTCATCTTTATTATGCATTTTATGGCTGGTGCAATTTGTACTACGGAGCGACTTATAGTCCAGAAAATACGGTATATATTTATGCTAGCTTTGAAGACTTGATACAGAAGTCTTGGGATAGAATCTGTACCTCAGTGGCAGTGCTGCAGCGAACACGTTCTGGCTCTGAAGGTAGGTCATTGTCCAGAGGTCTCCTGGCATATTCCCTACGGTGTTTCTCATCCACTCGTGTCAAGTACCAAGTGCCTGGAAACAGATCCTCCACAGAGCCACGAGGGATGTAGCTGGCTGGTAGAAGAGATTTAAAACACAACAGAACAATAAACACACATTTGGACAAGCTGTTCCGCACCAATAAAAGAGCACCATGTTCAAGTGTTACAGCACATTGCCATACAAACAATTTTGCACAACAGTGGAACCTCGATTTAACCAAATCGGAACCAAAAGGATGCCAAAAATCAACGCATAATAGGATTCAGTCCACTTAAAAACAGCCCTCTGTACAGTACCTTACTTCCAGAACTTAGTGTGTGTGTGTGTGTGTGTGTGTGTGTGTGTGTGTGTGTGTGTGTGTGTGTGTGTGTGTGTGTGTGTAGAAGTCTGATATTTATTGTACAATAAATTAATTTGACTGTGGAAAATGGAAAGTGACCTCATATATTAAATCACAATCAAAATATTGAGGGAAGAAAATCTCAATCAATTACTTTTTAAAATCATTTGACAATTATAAATTATGCACCTAATGTAATTGCTTCTTGAATCTGGCCCAGGAATATTTTTGCGTGCTTTTATTTTCAGCACTGTTTGTATTCGATGTTCAACATAAATGTTGGAAATTTCATACCTAAGTGGTGGGTCTCTTCTCTGAGCTTCATGTTTTCAGAGAAGACAGCAGGTGAAACCTTCTTCCTTGACTCCAGTCTGACCTTGAGGTCACTCATACTACGGATAAGTTTGTCAAGAGCAGAACCTGGGGACAGGAGATAGTCAACTTAAAAAAAATAAAAAGATTTATATTGCTCCAATTTTGTAAAACAATTACAATTGATTTTATGTAAGACAAGTGAGAAAGTCACCAGGTGTGTGGTCCTGCGAGACCCTGAGAGAATAGAGAGTTGCCGCAAATCCTGATCCATAGGAGAAGACTCCAATCCTCTGACCTGCCATTTGTGAAGATGTGTGTCTACAACATAGAAGGGAATAATTGTATTTACCGTAAGTTCTGGACTATAAACCACACATCATAATTTTCAGACTATAAGTCGCGTTTTCTTAGTTTGGGTGGGGGGGCGACTTATACTGAGGAGCGACTTATATGTGAATTTTTTCACAAATTTTTGAAATAAAAAAAAATTAAAAAAAGGAAACCGCGATAAACGAACCATAATGTAGCAAGGGATTGCTGTAGTTTGAATTTCAAGTGACGTCAGCGAAGCGGCGGTTGTTTACATGAAGAACAAAGACTCGATCATGGGATGACGAAGGGCCCCAAGTATGTAAGTGACATGGAGGACGAAGAGTTTGAAGGATTTAATGATTTGGAGTGACACAGAAGGTTTGAAAAACTATTACGGTTTTTACGCACGCCCGGTCCTACTCGACGGAGCTCTCTTTCACCTCCGTGGATGGAAGTCGGGGGCTGGCACTTGGCCGGGTGGCTGTCCGGGGACAGTGGATGGGGCTCGGACATGGCTTCCACGCACACCCGGTCATACTCTACGGAGCTCTCTTTCACCTCTGTGGATGGAAGTCGGGGGCCGGCGCTCGGCCGGGTGGGTGTCCAGGGACGGTGGATGGGGCTCAGACATGGCTTTTACGCACTTCCGGTCCTATTCTATGGAGCTCTCTTCCACCTCCGTGGCTGGAAAAGCCACCTCCGTCAGCCTTGGCGGAGTCCAACCCTCACTGGGAACGAATCCGACTTACTGCCGGAAATGCGGACCAAACTCTGGCATCGGTGATACAGGGATCGAACCGCCCTTACCAGTTGGCTCGGCACCCCGTGCTTCCGACGCACCCTCCACAGAACCTCCCGAGGGACACGGTCGAACGCCTTCTCCAAGTCCACAAAACACATGTGGACTGGTTGGGCGAACTCCCATGCACCCTCGAGGATCCTACCGAGGGTGTAGAGCTGGTCCACTAATCCACGGCCAGGACGAAAGCCACACTGCTCCTCCTGAATCCGAGGTTCGCCCTCCCGACGGACCCTCCTCTCCAGCACCCCTGAATAGACCTTACCAGGGAGGCTGAGAAGTGTGATTCCCCTGTAATTGGAACACACCCTCCGGTCCCCTTTCTTAAAGAGGGGAACCACCACCCCAGTCTGCCAATCCAGAGGCACCGTCCCCGATGTCCACGCAATGCTGTAGAGGCGTGTCAGCCATGACAGCCCCACAACATCCAGAGCCTTTAAGAACTCCGGGCGGATCTCATCCACCCCCGGGGCCTTGCCACCGAGGAGTTTTTTAACTACCTCAGTGACTTCGACCTCCGAGATTGGAGAGTCCGCCTCAAAGTCTTCAGGCCCTGCTTCCACAATGGAAGGCGTGTCTGTGGAATTGAGAGGGTCTTCAAAGTATTCCCTCCACCGACTCACGACATCCCGAGTCGAGGTCAGCAGCACACCATCTCCACTGTAAACAGTGTTTACCGTGCACTGCTTCCCCCTCCCGAGACGCCGGATGGTGGACCAGAATTTCCTCGAAGCTGTTCGGAAGTCATTCTCCATGGCCTCGCCAAACTCCTCCCACGCCCGGGTTTTTGCCTCATTAACCGCCGAAGCCGCGTTCCGCTTGGCCACCCGGTACCTGTCAGCTGCCTCCAGAGTCCCGCAGGCAAAAACGGCCCAATAGGACTCCTTCAGCTTGACGGCATCCCTTACCGCCGATGTCCACCAGCGGGTTCGGGGATTGCCGCCACGACAGGCACCAAAACCTTATGGCCACAGCTCCGGTCGGCTGCCTCAACAATGGAAGCCTCCCCCGGGACATGGGAAAAGCTCTGCCGGAGGTGGGAGTTGAAGCTCTTCCTGACAGGGGATTCTGCCATACGTTCCCAGCAGACCCTCACAGAGCGTTTGGGTCTGCCAGGTCGGACCGGCATCTTCCCCCACCATCGGAGCCAACCCACCACCAGGTGGTGATCAGTTGACAGCTCCGCCCCTCTCTTCACCCGAGTGTCCAAAACATGCGGCCGCAAATCCGATGACAAGACTACAAAGCCGATCAACGAACTGCGGCCTAGGGTGTCCTGGTGCCAAGTGCACACATGGACACCCTTATGCTTGAACATGGTGTTCATTATAGAAAATCCGTGTCGAGCACAGAAGTCCAATAATTGAACACCGCTCGGGTTCAGATCGGGGGGGCCGTTCCTCCCAATCACGCCCTTCCAGGTCTCACTGTCATTGCCCACGTGAGCATTGAAGTCACCCAGTAGAACGATGGAGTCCCCAGAAGGAGCGCTCTCCAGCACTTCCTCCAGGGACTCTAAGAAGGGTGGGTACTCTGAGCTGCCGTTCGGTGCATAGACACAAACAACAGTCAGGACCCATCCCCCCACCCGAAGGCGGAGAGAGGCTACCCTCTCGCTCACCGGGGTGAACCCCAATGTGCAGGCGCCCAGCCGGGGGGCAATAAGTATGCCAACACCTGCTCGACGCCTCTCACCGTGGGCAACTCGAGAGTGGAAGAGAGTCCAGCCCCTCTCGAGAGGGCTTGTACCAGAGCCCAAACAATGTGTGGAGGCAAGTCCGACTATGTCTAGTCGGAACCTTTCTGCCTCACACACCAGCTCGGGCTCCTTTCCAGCCAGAGAGGTGACATTCCATGTCCCTAGAGCCAGCCTCTGCAGCCGGGGATCGGACCGCCAAGGTCCCCGCCTTTGGCCGCCGCCCAGCTCACTATGTACCCGACCCCTTTGGCCCCTCCTATAGGTGGTGAGCCCATTGGAAGGGGGACCCACGTCTTCTTTTCGGGCTATGCCCGACCGGACCCCATGGGCGAAGGCCCGGCCACCAGGCGCTCGCCTTCGAGCCCCACCTCCAGGCCTGGCTCCAGAGAGGGGCCCCGGTGACCCGCGTCCGGGCAAGGGAAAACTACGTCCATATATTTTATTCGTCATAAAGGGTCTTCTGAGCCGTGCTTTGTCAGGCCCCTCACCTAGGACCCTTCTGCCATGGGTGACCCTACCAGGGGCATGAAGCCCCAGACAACATGGCTCCTAGGATCATAGGGGCACGCAAACCCCTCCACCACGATAAGGTGACGACTCACGGAAGGGAACTATTTATGTTATAGTTATTTGATATATTTTATTTCGTGTAGCAACTTGTATGTTTTTATCCTTACAGTTCAGTAGTTGTTGCCTCGTTGAACTCTTGTTTTTTTAAATAAAGAGCCGTTTACCAAACCCACGTCTTTGCTTGTACTTTGTTAACCCTACAATATACTTAGATACTAGATCTGTGGTGTGTCTGACTTCATAAGACCAAGTCGGGTTGTTGTGATGCGTCTAGTGTGTTGGTGGAGTGCCCAATGCATGTCACTTCTCACTGTCAACCCTCACCGCTGGCTAGCAGTATGCGAACGGGAGAGCAGAGTGCGTAAGTCTCTCCTTGCCAGTACACAGCCTCTCTAACAGCAAGCCCTATGTAGAGCCTCCACGCAGAGACAAATGGTAACTGGGTACAACACGGACCCAGGCTAAACTACAAGGGACTCTGAGGAGGTGTGGGCCCTAGACGTGCGCCACGCAGGCCCACCGGTGTGTGGACACGCCCTGGTACTCATGAACCAGCCCCCAACTATGGGTTAAATAGTACCACTGCCTAGTGGGCTCCTTGAGAGAGGAATGGGCTAAGGGAGTCAACCCCTAAGGAAAATCAATTTCCTCTTGGGTTGGTGTCAGGAAGGGCATCCGACTGTAAAAGGTTTTTGCTCCAAAATATTCTCAGTATGGCTAGACAAACACAGGAGAGGTGGGGTACAGCCTTAAGTACCCCAAAGGCATTTTCATCAGCCTACGACAAAAAAGAATGATGGAGAAGGAGGCCAAACTGCAGGTTAACTGCGGGGAGGCCTGAACTGGAACAGAGAAGGGCAGGAGGCACCTGTTAGGGTGGCTACATGGAACATCGGTAGCATGTCGCGCCGATCAGGGGAGGTGGTTGAGGCGCTACACAGGAGAAGGGTGGATGTCTGCTGTGTCCAGGAGTCGAGATGGAAGGGTGAAAGTGCAAGGATCCTGGGTGCAATCGGCAGAAGGTACAAGTTCTTCTGGCAAGGCTGCAATGAAGGGACTGGTGGTGTCGGAGTACTTATCGCTGATAAGTGGATAGATCAAGTGCTAAGCATTAGCAGGGTAAATGAGCGGATCATCTTTGTGAAGTTGATCGTTGGGAAGCGCCTGACAAATGTAATTTCAATCTATGCCCCTCAAGTTGGCAGAAGTCAGGAAGAGAAGGATGTGTTCTGGGATTGACAAGGCCATCGTGGTGCTGTCAGGGATCCCCCAGAATGAGGTTATAATTCTGGGAGGTGATCTGAATGGACACATGGGGAGGGAGTCAGATGGCTTTGAGGGGGTACATGGGGGACAGGGGTACGGCATGCGGAACGCAGAGGAAGAGAGGATTTTGGAGTTCGGCAACGCACTGGAGCTGGTGCTGTGCAACATGCTTTTCAAGAAGGAAGAAGCCAAATTAGTAACATACAGTTTGGGTGGCTGCAAGAGCACAATAGATTACATCATGGTCAGAAAGGAGGACCGCGTCTTGGTCAGGGATGCCAAGGCAATCCCCGGAGAAGTGTGTGTCTCAGCATCGCCTAGTTAACAGAGACCTAACTCTGCGAATCAAGAAGGTGGGGGCTAAGAAGCATCCTCCCAAGTTGGCCAAGGAGACCAAGAGGAAAGCATTTGCAAGTGAATTGCAAAGTGAGAGAGGACAAAAGAGCTTCTTCAAGATAGCGAAGCATATGGTTAAGGAGAGGCGTGAAGGAAGTATGGCGAAGGTACATGGAGAAGCTGCTGAATGTGGAGAATGACTGGGATGGAGAGGTGGGATGTGAAGAAGTGGAGGGTGAATGTTGCCCGATCACGCGAACAGAAGTGGGGAAAGTCATGAAGGCCATGAAGGATGGAAAAGCAGCTGGACCATCTGGAGTGGTGGCAGAGATGATAAAGGCAGCGGGAGACGAAGTGCAGTGGATGACTGACCTGTGTAATAGTGTCATCGCTGAGGGGCACATTCCGGAGGACTGGACAAAAAGCGTCCTGGTGCCTCTATTCAAAGGGAAAGGGGACCCACTCACATGTGGGTCATAAAGGGAAATAAATCTGCTGGAGCATGGAATGAAGCTGTTAGAGAGGGTGTTGGAAAGGAGGGTGAGATCACGGGTAGAGGTGGACGAGATGCAGTATGGCTTCATGCCTGGTAAATGTACAACAGACGCAATTTTTGTCACTGGCCAGATGCAAGAGAAACACCAGGAGAAGAGGAAGAGGTTGTACTTCGCTTTTGTTGACCTGGAAAAAGTGTTCGACAGGGTGGCAAGGGAGGTGGTGAGGTGGGCCCTAAGGAAGTCGGGCGTGAAAGAGGGACTGGTTAAGGCTGTGATGGCTCTCTACTGCAGAGCATGCACAGCTGTTAGAACAAGAGTTGGCGACAGTAATGGGTTTGAAGTAAGGGTAGGGGTGCACCAGGGATCAGTGCTCAGCCCATTACTGTTTGCTATCGTGATGGATGTGGTGTCGAGGGAAGTGAGGGGTGGACTACCACGGGAGCTGCTCTACGCGGATGACCTGGTATTGATGGCTCACAGTCGAGAAGACCTACCTAGGAAGCTAGTGGCCTGGAAGATATGCTTGGAAGTGAAAGGAATGAATGTGAATGCGGCAAAATCAAAGGTCATGGTCGGTGGTGCTGGCCTGGGAGTGATACCGCAGTCAGGAGCAGGGCCATGTGGAGTGCACGCTAACTCTATTCGGTGCAAGGGTTGTCAGAGATGGGTTCAACCGGAGATGCGGCGGGGTAAAAGGCAGCCTACTAGCTGCAAGTGAGACCTTCCAATGCAAGCGGTGCAGTGGAGAAGTCACCCAAGCAGACCCAGCTGAGCAACAGGGGCTCGTAGTAGATGGGGAGATGTACGAGGTGCTGGACAGCTTCTGCTACATTGGAGACATGCTCAACGCTGATGGTGGACCTAGTATTGACCACAAGGGTGAGAAGCAGGTGGAAGAAATTCCGGGAACTTATGCCCTTCTTAACATCTAAGAACCCAAAACCCAGTGGTCGGCCTAAAAAGACCTGGCAGACGACCGTGGCAGCCAACATGAAGGCACTCGACATCAACCAAGAAATGGCCATGGACCGTTCCCGGTGGAAGAAGGCCATATTGAGAATCCAGTCCAACCCAGTGGCGCCTGGAAAGCGGACTTTAACCCGATGATGATGATCTGTGCAATAACGACGAGGCTGACGTCAGGACGCACGCGCGGCATTGTTGACGAAGGACGAGGAATTTGATCGATGGATTTAATGATTTGGAGTGACACAGATGGTTTGATAATGTTGTAATATGATAGTTATTTGAAATATACTTTATGTATCGTTATATGGGTCTGTGGAATAATTAGAAATGCAACTTACGAGTCCGACGTCAGCGGCGCATAAGCGGCATTGTTTACATAAAGGATGATCGATGAATTGGAGTGACACAGATGGTTTTATAAACGTGTTATTTATGTTATAGTTATTAGAATAACTGAATGTTACGTCAGGCCCGTTCTCAGCTCTTCGTTTGTGTTTATGTCACGTTAGCAAACCTATCGTTTAGCCTGTTGTTGCTCGTTCATGTCTGTTCTTGGTGTTGGATTTTGTCGAATACATTTCCCCCAAAATGTGACCTTGTTTTGTTCATATATACGCCGCACCGGACTATAAGTCGCAGGTGTTTTCATCTTTAATTATCATTTCTAAAAGAATATACACAAAGAGATTTTCCGGAATTTAGGCTGCAACTTTTTGCACAAGGTTTGAACGCTGCGGCTTGTTGTCCAGGGCAAAGTATCTATGGATTTTTTGTAATTTTTATGACGTCTAGTACACATACATTCGTTAGTAAAAAGGTTGTGGATCGCTGTTGTGTGGCACCGTTTTGCTGGGTGGAGGGATATGCGACCAGACACATGGACACTGGGGAGAAGAATGGTGTGTCCGCCAAGCAAACAGTGCCGCACAATCGACACGAACATGACAGAACAAGATCAAGACGGACATCATTAGAAAAAGGAAGTTTTTATACACAAACCTCGTTATGGGGGGAAAAAAGGATATGATACCGCTTTTAAGTAAAAGGTAGTCGTGTGGCTCTTAACGAAGGCAATAGAGCTGCTGCGTTTACTGTAGAGCTTTCTTCTGACCACTAGAGGGCACCGGGATATTGTTGATGACATCTTGTGACGTCAACCTTTTCAGTATTTTTTTCCTGGTCATGTCTTCTCCAGAGCTTTACGTGTAGCTAGTATCACATTGCCAAATGTACCCCTGTAAGTGGTCCCCTTTTATTTATTTATGGTCGTCGCTGAGATTTATGCATGTTTGTATGTTTGTATGTTTGCAGAGCTCCTTCCACTCTGTCAATAAATGTTATGTTAAGAGGTACGCGTCCCCAAAGAACCATCTCTTTCCTGACAATCTTTTTTGTGTACATTATTCTCTTACAAATGAAAATTAAACATTAAAACATCTATGGCCTATGGCTTGCAGCTCATATATGAACAAAACAAGATTTACCCCTAATTTTAGCTGGTGAGGCCTATAGTCCAGAAATTACACTCAATAATTTAACATAATATTGAACAAGGGTGCTGCATTTTACAATTTTAAGAAAAGCATAATATTAATCGGCAATACATTCTATTGTGAAAGTGATACGGTTTGGCTTCTTTCTTAGTCCAGCAACCCCACTCATTTTTGATGGTCATAAACTTTCTCTAGTTTAAAAGAAAAAAGCGATCGTGTGTGTTGATGCGTAATGCGTTGATTTGCTTGTTACCTTTGGTGCCAGGTTTGTATATGTGCAGCCAAACTTGCTGAGGTGAGGAATGTGGTCACTATCTATTGCGCATGTGCGGTTCACTGTGATTGCCTCCCGACAGGCTTACCTGTATGTCAATCAAGTGTTAGGACGGATTCTAGCCTATAGAAAAAAATATATATTTTTAAAATGTCACGCTGTCGCCCAGTAGTACCTTACTTTGGTAATGCCGCTGACCATGGTTGCCGTAATGCTGAAAGCGATGCGACCTTGTAATTTACTAGTCGTACTGAAACATACTGAAACATTTTGGCAGAGCGCTGTGTACAACCAGTATGGATCAACAAATTCATCAATTGTTCAATTCATATATAAGGCGCTCTGCATTATAAGGCGCACTGTGGTTTTTAGAGTAAATTATAAGCTTTTAAGTGCACCCTATAGTGCGGTAAATACGGTAGTTTTAATATCTATTTCCTGCCGACATTATTGTACCACCTGGTGCATGCAAGTCAAAACAAAACTCAAATATCGAGACATACTGTGCGATGACCGATGCCAAGCAGCCGTAGACTGAGGGGGTATACATATTTCCGTTCAGGTTGGATATGAGCAAAGACAGCTTGGTCTTTCTCTCAAACAAGTCAGCACTGGCTTTCATGAATGCCTTCTCAACATCCCGGTCAAAGTAGGTCTCTTCTGGCTTTATGTCTCTGCCAAAAAAAACACAAATGTATTGGAGAGAACACAGCAGAAGTCTGATAAAATGATAGACACTAGGAATGACAAAACGTTATATTCTAAGGCTTAGAATTAGGCTTAGATAAATAGATTCAGAATCTAAGCCAAGTATAACCAATAAGCTCTTGCATAACATAAATTGATGCAATTACATGTTCAAAAAAATCATTTTGGCAAACCTACAGTAACATGCAAAGCTGTGTTTTTAATCCATCAATGTACTAAACACAAGATTTAGTAGAGTTAGTTTTAATTTTAAATAGGTAAGGGCTACTGTGTAAATAATCACATGCCCCTGTCCAGCTATTTTCCTTTTCATTTTACCTGAAAGCATCAAGGCCACTGAAGGGGCCTGTCTCAGTGTTTGGGCAGGGATGGGTCAGAAAGTCGTTCAGCATCAATCTGGCCAATGACTTCTGCACCAACTTGCAGTACGGTGAATGGAAGACAAGAAACCCAAAGTCCTCCAAAGAAAAGCGCTTCTCCGAATCCTCTATTATGCAAAGGGGAAAAGCTTTAAAGAAAAGATTCCTCTATTTCAGGTACTACTCGATTTGTCTGTGAAGATTAAGTAATTATAAGTGGTCGAATAAATCACATTGAACCTTTTAATAACTTATTTACTAGGAATGACCCTAACCACATTTTTGTAACCGAACTATCGAGTATCTGCCGATAGAGATCATATTTGATTAATAAGCAATCTATTAAAAAGAAAAAAGTACATACATGTTTCAATTGTCGTAATTTTGTTTGTTTAAAATCTAAAAGAAAACAGGGTAAACACTGCACTTTGCAGTATGTTTTGTATGGCGTTTTTGTGAGCCATTTTGGAAAAGTATGACCAGATTCAATATGAAAAATATAAGTATGCGCAAGCTTAATTTTCTGTATTCATCAAAATTGCATTTTAAAAGTGTTTAAGGAGTGCATGTTGTTTATGCATTTTAATTGCAACAGTGTTTAACTGATTTCTATATTTTCGACACTGTTATTTGAGACAATTCAAAATTGCCTTTATTTACAGTTCAACAAAACAGTTTGACTCTGGAACCTACCTTTTAATCATATGGGAAACAGTTTCCAAACCTAAACAAATCCACCATGTCCACCAAAATCCTTAACCATCCACTTTGTTTTCCTGCTCATATAGTTTAACCACACGCTTCAGTTTAAATAGACTTGTTTAGTCTGTCATATATATGATCAAGCTAGAAACGAAACGAGACGACATAAAAAAACAAATAATAAATAGAACGTTGGTAGCCTTAACTTTAAAATGAACAGTTAACACACTTATAACCAACCTCTTTGCCACTGAGCATGGATCTTATTCCGGTACACAGAGTAGCAACGATCCAAAGCACTCAGGTAGCACTCAATAGATAGCTTGCCATCTACCACAGGATACTCTGACATGAGGTTAGGTTTGTAGAAGTCATACGCATGCTGCATGTGGGTTCCTCGCAGACCTGTGGAAGACACAATGTGCACCAGGGGTCACCAACCTTTCTTAAAGCGAGGACTACTTCCTGGGTACTGATTAAGGCAAAGGGCCACCAGTTTGACACACTTCTGAAATAGCCAATTTGCTCAATTTAGCTTTAACTATGTGTTATCATTAATAATTAATGGTATTTAGCTATGTGAAGACACTGATCATGTTCATGATTTCTCACAATAAATAATGGTAACAAGATAGGAAATATATTGACATCAATATGCAATACTTTATTTCTATATTTTCAAGTGCAAGTATTTTTACAATGAATATTTTCAGACGATCACTACTACAACACTCCTAGAAAAACACAATGCACCTCCACAGAATTTTGAACAAACACCCTGTATTTTGAACTGGACACCAAATCTAGTAACCTTTTCTTTGTCAGTTAGTGTTAAGCCTGACACTGCATGCCAGTGTGTTGTACTCTGGTGTGTAACTTGACACTGCAACCCTGAGTGAGTCTTGCAGATGTGCATCAGTGAGACGTGTTCTGTGCTTCTTTTTGATGAAGTTCATGTCAGAAAAGGTCCTGATAAAGACCATTAGCTGCCCTGTGCTGCTGTCCACCGACTCGTCACATTGAATACTGAACCATCGGCACCTCACCAGATCGCGGTCCACGGCTAAGGTCGCAGACATCACTGACACTCTTCTTCCCATTGTAGATGCCCCCAGTTGAACATTCGCAAGAGCGGAGATTACATCGGGTCCGTACTTCTCGTCTTCAAGCACAGTTGTAGCAATTATCATCCTTGCTTCTTTGACAACCGCCCAATCTGAAAATCCCTTCGTTTTCTTAATCAAGAATTCCGTAACTCTTCAGTTAATTCAGTTTCTTTTTGGAAGCTTTTCACCGGTCTCGTGAAAAAAGATTGCTGTTTGCCCAAAGCTGCCTTTAAATCGCGATTTTTTTCTGCATGTAGTGCGCTTCCTGGTGGGTATCTAGCTTGGTAGATTGGGTGGCAAGTTGTGAAATGTCTCTCAACATTGTGTCACTTTTATGTCGCTACAGTCGTCCCGCAAATTAGACACACGCAGGCTCCTTTCACAGTGGTTAAAAAACCCTCTACCTCCCATTCCTCGTTAAAATGATGAGTTTTCTTTCTTTCTTCTGCCATCTTTTTTGGGGTCAATCATCTTGTTTCCGCTGCGCAAACGCTACGTTTTCCTTATGCGAACAATCCTGACCCTTCAACTATAGTCGGTCAAAGTTCATTTATATTCAACTTTTTTTTTTTTTACATAAATGAATAAATAAAAAGATAAATACATTGTCATTTCCAGTTCACATGCAAGTGAGATTTAAACGTAAATAGCAAAAATAAAATAAATAGATGCAGCTCACTGATAAGTGCCACTATTTGAGCTAATTTTAGAACAGCACTGCGGGCTACTCACGCGGTCGTCACGGGCAACCTGGTGCCCGCGGGTACCGTGTTGGTGACCCCTGATGTACACCATCATTAAGAGAACACACAGGATTCACTGCTAAAATGACAAAAGCCATTTAATAATTGTGAGAACCACAAATCTAGAAAATAGTGTCTGAACTATGTTAATTTCGAAAGAAAGTCGGTGGGTATATGACAATACTCAAGATGAATGATTAACCCAAAAGATTTCTTCAAAACCTTGACAGTCTTACACAATCAGTCTATGGCAGTAATTTTCAACTGGTGGGCCAGGACCCAAAATTGGGTCATAGATAGTTCATAAACAAAAAAACCACATTATTTCGTACTCTGACAGGACAGATACCAAGTTTCCCCATGGAACATGTAAGTGACAGTAAATGTTATTCACTTGTGCTCTGGTCACCAATTCACTTCAAAAAATGAAAATAGTTGCAGTATAAAGTATAGTTAAAAGTATATGTATATTTTGAGAGTATTGTTGTCTTTAACCGATTCGAGGTTAAATGTCATACTGTTTTTGAAAGCACTAATAATGCATTTTATTCATCTGTCCCCCTCTGTGAGTCGCCACCTTATTGTAGTGGAGGGGTTTGCGTGTCCAAATGATCCTAGGAGCCAAGTTGTCTGGGGCTTCATGCCGCTGGGCAGGGTCACCTAGGTGACAAAGCACGGCTCACAGGTCCATGATGATGATTAATAAAAATGGATTTCGTTCTCCCTTGCCCAGACGCAGGAGCCAGGCCTGGAGGTGGGGCTCGAAGGAGAGTGCCTGAT
Organism: Syngnathus leptorhynchus; assembly: GCF_054491065.1. Lineage (NCBI taxonomy): Eukaryota > Metazoa > Chordata > Actinopteri > Syngnathiformes > Syngnathidae > Syngnathus > Syngnathus leptorhynchus. The sequence continues at coordinate 1,848,887 of NC_141206.1, read as the reverse complement.
GGCCGGGCCTTCGCCCATGGGGCCCGGCCGGGCACAGCCCGAAAAGGGAACGTGGGTCCCACTTCCCAGGGGCTCACCCCCTGTGGGAGGGTCCAAAGGGGTCAGGTGCATAGTGAGCTGGGAGGCGGCTAAGGGATGGGACCTTGGCGGTCCGATCCCCGGCTGCAGAAACTGGCTCTTTGGACATGGAATGTCACCTTTCTGGCTGGAGAGGAGCACGAGCTGGTGTGTGAGGCAGAAAAGTTCCGACGAGACAGTTGGACTTGCCGCCATACACAGTTTGGGTTCTGGTACAAGCCCTCTCGAGAGGGGCTGGACTCTCTTCCACTCTGGAGTTGCCCAGTGAGAGGTGTCGAGCAGGTGTGGGTATACTTATTGCCCCCAGGGTGGGCGCCTGCACGTCGGGGTTCACCCCGGTGAACGAGAGGGTATCCCCCCCGCCGCCTTTGTGTGGGGGGATGGGTCTTGACTTTTGTTTGTGCCTATGCACCAAACAGCAGCTCAGAGTACCCACCCTTCTTGGGGTCCTTAGAAGATGTGCTGGAGAGCGCTCCTTCTGGGGACTCCATCGTTCTATTGGGTGACTTCAATGCTCACGTGGGCAATGACAGTGAGATCAGGAAGGGCGCGATTGGGAGGAACGCACTTCCGATCTGACCCCGAGCGGTGTTATATTGTTGGGACTTCTGTGCTTGACACGGATTGTCAATAATGAACACCATGTTCAAACATAAGGGTGTCCATGTGTGCACTTGGCACCAAGATACCAAAGGCCGCAGTTTGATGATCAACTTTGTAGTCGTGCCGCATGTTTTGGACACTCGGGTGAAGAGAGGGGCAGAGCTGTCAACTGATCACCACCTGGTGGTGGGTTGGCTCCGATGGTGGGAGAAGATGCCGGTCCGACCTGGCAGACCCAAACGTACTGCGAGTGTTTGCTGGGAACGTCTGGCAGAATCCCCTGTCAGGAAGAGCTTCAACTCCCACCTCCGGCAGAGGCGGGGGACATTGAGTCCGAGTGGACCATGTTCCGTGCCTTCATTGTTGAGGCAGCTGACCGGAGCTGTGGCCGTAAGGTGCTCGGTGCCTGTCCTGGCAGCAATCCCTGAACCTGCTGGTTTACACCAGCGGTAAGGGATGCCGTCAAGCCGAAGAAGGATATCGGGCCGTTTGGCCAGAGACAGCCGACAGGTACCGGATGGCCAAGCGGAATGCGTCTTCAGCGGTTGCTGGTGTGGGAGGAGTTCAGTGAGGCCATCCGGACGGCTTTGTGAAAATTCTGGTCCACCATTCGGCGTCTCAGGAGGGGGAAGCAGTGCACTGTTAACACTGTACAGAGGGGACGGTGTGCTGCTGACCTCGTGACCATGTAGAATGACTTCCGGGTGGCTTTGAGAAAATTCTGGTCCACCATCCGGCGAATCAGGAGGGGGAAGCAATGTACTGTACAGTGGGGACGGTGTGCTGCTGACCTCGACTCGGGACGTTGTGAGTCGGTGGGGAGAATACTTAAAATATCTCCTAAATTCCATTCAATTCAAATAGCAAGATAAAAATCATGAAGTTATGGTCACAAAGGAAAATATAGTGAATCCTCAACAACTGAACCATAGTGAGGGACCACTATTTACCTAAATTTAACTAAATAAAAGCAATGGCTCTATCGCGGTGGTATTTACATAGAAGAAATGATAAGATTATTTCAACTTGATCACAGTGGTCTTATCATAGTATTAGGCTAGTCACTGAAGAACAAATTCATACACTTTCTGACCTCGTTCAAAGGCCAAAGGCGCATTGGGCCCAATGAGCATCGCCACAGCACCGGCACCGCCTGTAGGCCTGGCACTTCCTGAGGCATAAACAGCAATGTCCCCGGCTACAACTAGTGCATAGCGGCCTGCAGAGAGAAATAAAGATAAACCAAATTAAAACAAACTATGTTGTGTACTAAATAGCAATTAAATAAAGGCAGCAATGTTTGATCAATAATGAAATACGTCATAGTTCACCTGATAATTACATTGACCTGTCTGTTAATGAAGATCAAAGTACTATTTGTTCTACTTATGTGTGTGAGGGTGTTTTTTTTTTCAAAGCGTGATCACTTACCATCCCATGAGCTGGATTCAACCCAGTTTACAGCATTGAAAAGTGCAGCTGTCCCACCATAACAGGCATTTGTGGTGTCAATGCCCTCCACATCAGTATTGCCCGAGTCCTCAAACAGCTGCATGAGGACTGTTTTCACAGACTTGGACTTATCGATTATGCTCTCGGTGCCAACCTCCAAACGACCAATTGAATTGTAAGACAGGCTGTTCTTCTCCATCAGTCTTTGGACCACTGTCAGGCAAAGGGAATTTATATCCTCACAGTCTGAACAAAAGCCCATGCAGGCTTGACCCAAGCCCACTGTGTATTTGCCAGTTGTAACACCATCAAACTGTTCCAGTTCAGCTTGGTCCACATACTGCGATGGGAAGTACAGTTCCATGGCAATGATACCCACATCTTTGGGCCACGGCCCCAAGCAGTTGTTAGAGGCAGAACCAGGCATCCTGTATAGGTTGAGAAGGTTTAACATTTTCACTTGTGGTTACATAAAGTGAAATGAAGATAATTTTGTGATTAGGTAATTACTAAGTTTAAATATTTAAAGTAAGTCAATTGAATTTTCTTGAGCTTGTATAAAATAAAATTGCAAATAAAATTATTTTATTTTAAATGTGAGATGTAACTTTCAAATAATATATTTACAAGATTCAATAATTTTTATTGGCCATGTTTGAGCATGCCAAACAAGGAATCTGACCTCGGTACATGCAAAGTTTTTACATTCCTTATATTGGAATTGGGGGGGTTAGATCACCAAATGATTCCCGAACGCGGCACCGCTGCTGCTCACTGCTACCCTCTCCCCCAGGGGATGGATCACACGGGGACGGGTTATATGCAGAGGACAACTTTCACCACACCCAGATGTGTGTGACGATCGTTGGGACTTTATTTTTAAACGTGAGATGTAACTGGTACATAAGCCTTGTTCAGAGGGCCAAAATGTAGCTATACAGCAAAATGACCACTGAGCAAGATCATTGACCTCACCTCATAATATCATGAATTTGCACTTAAAATCGTTGTCAAGGCTTCAAACTCAATGGGCAAAAAAAACCTACTATTGCCGTATGCGACGTCAATCACGCTATCTACAGTCGTCAAAAACAACAGATAAAAAACACATAGCTTTTGTAAACTGAAGCAAGGAAGAAAAGGAACAAAACTGTGTGAAAGGTCGACGGGATTTGCCTAAAGTTAAGATAGGTCATTCATGGCAGTGCCGTCATCTAACTCCTTAGCGTAGGAAACGCAGTGACATTTATCACGGCTTCATGGGAAGCACCACATTCTTAATAGGACATTTGACCGAGCTACAATTAAGTGCAATTTTATTTGGACAAACTCTCATTGATGATGGTGAAGAGTCGTTTCCTACCCGGACAAAATAAGTTGACGGACATTCTTTATCTCTGTGTCAAGCTAGCTCACGTCGCTTTTGTTACATCTAGGATTACATCTTAGATTACAACTTCTCCTAATTGGCCCATTAAATAGTATTCACAACATGCAAAAATATAATATACACCCATGTTCGACCAAACTCGTTTGAAAACACAACTGTCCATATTGATAAACAAGAATCCAACCGATCAAGCTTAACGGTAGACACATACGTATATGTATGCATATATATCTTACCTGTGTTAGTGTACCGCCAGTAATGTAACTTTGTTAGGACTGAGTAAGTAGTATTTTTTAAGTTGCGGCAAACCCGGCAGAAGTGTATTTATGTACGAGGATGACAAAAACGTAACCGATTGACTACGCACAAGGCTCTTCGACCAATCAGATGAGAAGGTCCACTGGTAAACGCGCAGTGCTACCAAGCGCGTAGATTTTCTGACCAATCAGAAAGTAAGATCTGTAAGCAAAGTGTCAGACCTACGACAATGGTGCAATAGAATCAAGTGCACGATGTCTGGTGAGAGGGGACAACCAATCACAGCATGAACGTAATTCCTGGCGCGGTAAGTAGATCTAGTCATCGGGAGCTATAAACGTATCGTGTGAGATGCTCGTGTGGAGGTAATGAATTGAGACCTCAAAATGAATAAACTCATAAATTGTCAAATGTGACCCTTTTAATTATTAAATTATTAATATTTTTATATAAAATATTTATAAATACATTCTGAAGATTTTTTTACACTTACACAGGAAAATACTAAGAGCAGAATTTAAATTTTATTTCAAGTTTTTTGTTAAACAGTGTTTTTAATCCATTGATAGGCCACGCAACAAACAGTCAGCTACCTAGAGCACCACATAATATGGAAGATTTTTGGACCCCTAAAAAAAAATCCAACAGATAGAAAGTCAGTAATCCCATTATATTGCGTTTCATGCTTTGCAGACCTGCGTTAATGGAGATTTTTTCCTATACATTATAAATGATACTATTCTATACTTTGAATCATATGTCACATGTTATTCATTGCTCTTGCTCCCTCAGTATGCAGTATTAAGTTTAACTGTGATTATATTGTTTGAGGTGTGTTGAAATACCGTTTTTAAAAAGTACCGTAAATGCTCTTCAAAAAAAACAACTAAAATGCATTAGCAGTGGACATTTCTAGATTACAGATTTCACTTATAGGGGAGGTAGTCTGTAATGTAACCTCCAGGGATTTCTACACTGCGTACGTTTTGCGTCTTTGATAGATCAGTCATCTTCCAGAAAAATGTCTTTCTTCAATCAAATCATGAACTAAAAAGAAATAACCCCAAAAGATATTCACCAAATCATTATCAATCTGGCACCAATATCACTGCATATAATTTGATTAATGATAAAGACTTCCAATCATCCATTTTCTATACCGCTTGTCCCCACGGGGGTCACGGGCGTGCTGGAGCCTATCCCAGCAGTCATTGGGCAGTAGGCGGGGGACACCCTGAACCAGTTGCCAGCCATCAGAGACAGAGACGAAAAACCAACCGCACTCACACCTAGGGGTAATTTGAAGTGCTCAATTGGCCTACCAAGAATTGTTTTGGGACGTGGGAGGAAACAGGAGTGCCCGAAGAAAACCCACGCGGGCACGGGGAGAACATTCTAACTCCACACAGAGGTGGATTTGAACAGGCACCCTCTTAACTGTGAGGCGGGCGTGCTAACCAGTGCGCCACCCAAGTGATAGACATTTTTGGAGAAACTAATTTAAATGTGACACTTTTTGTCTCCATGGTTTTGTGCAAATGCTGAAACAGTCATGCTCAAAGCTCTATTTTGAAAGAGGGTCACGGGCATGCTGGAGCCTATCGGGCAATTGGCGGAGTGCACCCTGAAATGTTTGCCGGCCAATCGCAGGGTACACAAAGTATTATTGGCACTCACACCTATGGACAATTTAGAGTGGTCAATCAGCCTACTATGCATGTTTTTTAAATGTGGGAGGAAACTGCAGCTTTGAAAGTTATTTGAAATTTTGAATTTCAAGTTTTACGTACGTGAATGTAAAGAGTGAGACAGACCAAGTGTTGGAATCACTGTATAAATGTAGAAAAACACATGCTAGTTGTTATAACTACGTAAAGCAAGGTAGCGCATGCGCGCACACACGTGCGCACATACATACATGCTCAAGTCACGCTCACACACAAACATCTCCAACCGCCTCTTTCCAGATCCAATGCAATAAAAAAACACATGGGAAGTGGAAGTGTGAAAGATCTTGGAGAACTGAGAGCTTCATTTTACCTTCTTGCACAAAAAGAAACACTGGCTCTGGTTGTGTTCTTGGTCTACTGTCTTAGTGGTGTATATCTAATTTTAACTTAATAGGATAACCCTGACACAGAGAAACAGTGAGGAAAAGAGAGACAAAGAGAGCGAGTGAAAAAGAGAGCACAACTGTGTACAGCAACAGCATGGATGGAAGAGTCACTTCTGCTTCAGAAAATGTTTCCTTGAAAACACAACTTTTGATAAGTTGATAACATGGTGGTATGTCTTTACTGTTACTGATCAAATTACATGAATGACCCATACCTAAAAGTTGAGCCAAATTCGATACCTCCAATTTGGAAATTATTGATTTCTTAAGTGAGGAAAATAAAAATAGGATAACGAATTAGATATATCGAATTATAAGTATATCAGATAGTAAAATTAGACAGAAACATATGTAATGTATCCCACTGACCTATAAAGATGTGGCATTTTGTTTCCACTTGATTTAGTTAATATTTAATTAATTCAAATGAATGTATTTAGTTTCACATGCACATAGTGTACAATGGTTGATTAGTCAGTGTTTCCCAATCTTTTTTCATTCACGGCACACCTTTTCATTGGAAAAAATCTCGAGGCACACCACCAACAAAAATCTGTTAAGTGTTACACCAGCTTTTATATTAAAATCTGTTATATTACAACGAGAGACCTATTCCTATATATGTATGAAGAGTCGAATAATTGAATAAAAATAAACACTAAATATTCTTTTAATTGTATTTTTTTTAGATAAGTGAGTTTTTTTTTAATGTTGACAGTGTAAGAAATAAACTACTGAAAGTGATTAAAAATCCAAAAGAATCAACATGACTTTTACTGTTTTAGACTAGCGCGATAACTATTCCGACAATAAGAACAATGTCACTTTTAAAAACGCTCTGCTGTTCTGACAGCAGCTGAGTGGCTATCACTGTCGCGGTGTCTCGACTGTGTATTTTATGTTGGTGAAAAATTAACAATCCAGGTTCTCTGGTTGAACTGCATACTCTGATTTCCATTGGACCACAAACACACCACACCCGTCATAGTGTCTGTCACTGTTAGCAAAAGCACACAGCAACACACACATAAACTGAATATGTGCTGATGCAATACAATCAGACCGACAACATGAAATCTCAGGATTCTCCGATTCTCCACGCATGCACGATTAGCAAGTGGCTGACCAGGCCTTACGCGAACTGACCAGTGGTTTGGCGATCCTGTTTATAATGTGCTCCATAATTAATATTGGACAATCCCACGGCACAGCTGAACATCTCTCACGGCACATCTCACGGCACACCAGTGTGCCGCGGCACAGTGGTTGGGAAACACTGGATTAGTTGACTGAATCATGCAAGTGACTGTTGTGAACATTCCGTTGTGGTGGGAGAGAAGATTGTAACAGGTCATTGTAGACGGTGGGGGTCGCTGTCGGAGCTTCTATCTGTGCAGGATGTTGTTTGCAGGACCTCAATAAAAGGCAGTGGCAGGCAGTGTGTGTGTGTGTGTGTCTGTGAGTGGGGGGCATTCTCAATATCTTGACCGTTTCCTGGACAATCCTCTCATTTACACTTGAATTCTTTACAGGGGTTAGGTTGCACATCTCATGTCATGTCCTGTTTGATACTAACCTCACCCATTCCTCAAATTATGATACACTGCCTTTAAAGCCCACAAATATAGCTAAAAACAACTTATATGTAACATTATTGCTGCCTCATCTGAGAAATTTCACCCAAGCACAGAGGGAACCGTGCTACAGTTATGTAATGCCATCTAATGAATACAGTATATAACATCAAACATCAACACTGTGAATAACAAACTATAATTTATTTATCTATGAATATAGTATGGAAACAGTGAATGGACAAACATTCCTTGGATTCAAATATTGCCAGCAGAATGTTATTTGAAACGATTTCAAAGGCATAGTAGAATTACTAAAACATCATAAAATTGAAATATGCAAAAGGGCAGTATTTAACTTTCCTGTATTTTATGGACATAACATTGTAAAAAATAAGTACACACACTCTATACCTGGAATACAAACAGTAAACAATCTAAGCGGCAACTTTAAACAGACGAAACACATGAGACATGAACATTCCAAACCTGTCCCCATACTGTTGTCTTCAATTGCAGTTACTGCCGCGTTATATTCCTTTGAATTATTCAAATTCTGTACGAAATGCTTAACAGATGTTAACAGTTACATCCATCAGTGGTTTGGAACTTGACAAACTGATTGTGCTAGAGATAATGCGGAAGGGTGTCCCACTGATGCTGTTGAAGTGAAGTGTGAACACCCATTTTGCTATTACTTGGTAATTCTCTCCCAAAGAGACAGCAGCAATCTGCCTGCCTGGGCATCTAACTCCTAACAAAAAAGAAAGAAACAAAGTACTTAAAATTAGTTTAAAATGAAAATGCAGAAGCAAAGTAGGTGTTGTGACCAATCAATCACAGATTTCTGGTATAGCTGAAAGACTATCTAGTATGCATTAAAAGATGTTTGAAGCTATTCTAGACTTATGCCTAATTAACACTAACTGAGGAATGTTGCGCTGTCCATACAGAATCAATTCACACAGACTGTGGTGCATGTTTTGAAAATTGCAAGTGATAGTGAGAAAAACAGAAATGGGTAAAAACTGCATCATTATACAGTATTTTTCGGACTATAAGTTTCATACTTATACTCAGGAGCAACTTACCGTATTTTCGGACTAAAAATCGTCGCATTAGCCATAAAATACATAATTAAGTGAAAAAAAAAAACATATATAAGTTGCTCCAGAGTATAAGTGGCATTTTGGGGAAAATTTATTCGACAAAATCCAACACCAAGAACAGACATGAATGAGCAACAAGAGGCTAAACGATACGGTATGCTAACGTGACAAACACAAACAAAGAGCTGAGAATGGGCCTAACATAACATTGACAGTTATCCAAATAACTATAACATAAATAACACCTTTATCTAACCATCTGTGTCACTCCAAATCATTAAATCCATCGATCGTCCTTTATGTAAAAAATGCCGGGTGTGCGCCACGCCGCTGACGTCAGTTGCAGTTCAAATTATTCCACAGGCCCATATAACAATATATAAATTATATATCAATTAACTATTATACAAGCAACAATATTATCAAACCATCTGTGTCACTCCAAATCTTTAAATCCATCAATCGTTCTTTATGTCAACAATGCCGGGAGTGCGCCGCTGACGTCGGACTCCTCTCAGTTGTAGTTCAAATTATTCCACATGCCCCATATAATTATAAACAACAATTTTATCAAACAATCTCTGTCACTCCAAGTTATTAAATCCCGTGATCGAAACCTTTGTCCTTTATGTAAACACCGCCACGTGTGCGCTGCGCCTGTCAATTGCAGTTCAAATACAGTAATCCCTTGCTACATCATGGTTTGTTTATTGCGGTTTCACTACATCGCAAATTTTTGAATTTTGAAAATTTGTGAATAATTTCACATATAAGTCACTCCTGTGTATAAGTTGCCCCCGCCACCCAAACTATGAAAAAAAAACGCGAGTTATAGTCCGAAAAATACGGTATATATAAACTATATATCAAACTATAACAGTAGGTCAAAGAATGTATTGCATTCCAGACTGTACGTTCACCCGTTTTCTTTATAAAACAGAACAGCACAAACTCACCTGTCCGTCTCTGCTGATTTGAACCTTCTTGTTGCCGTTCATTGAGTTGAGGATATGCTGAGTGTACTGGAAATTTAAATTTTCCTTGCAGATCCACTCCACACTAAAAACTCCTCCTAATCGCCCAAACTCCATATCTTGGTAACTGGTGTAAGTAATAGGTGAAGACATGCGAGCATATCCCTGAAAATTAAAAAGCAATAATGCACAAAGTGAACGTTCTGTGACCGTTATTACCTGAGCTCTTAGGCATTGTGATGTCACTTTCAGTCAACAGCAATTGGCAGTACAAGGCAAAATGGCAACCCCTTGCGATGGATCAGAACTGGTGAATTTCTACATGATTTGATGAATAGTATTTGATGTTCTGAATGATATTTTATGCACATTTTGCGATTGTCCGTAATTTAACTTACAGATCAATTCATGATTATGTAATTTATTAGCTCTGCGAAATAAGACGTTAGAGGCACAGTGTTCCTTCTATTCACCAATGGCGAATCAATACCATTATAGATTGCTGTTGATGTTTAAAATTTGGGAAGCAATCTTAGTCAATACCATTATAGATTGCCTTTTGAAATGATAAATTTGATTGTTGTTTAAAATTTGGGAAGCAATCTTCGAGGTATCAGATCAAATAGTATTACCGTAAATTTCATGCTATAAGCCGCACCGGACCATAAGCCACACCAGCTAAAATTCGTGATTTTTTTCATTTTATACTTACACCGGACGAGAAGCCACACGTGCGCACGAGTTATTTACAAAGAAAGACAGTACACAGAAAGCCTTTTTAAAGTTTTAATCACATTAACATTTTGTTGTAAACACGGAAGTAACAGAACTAGCTGGGCTAAAGTTTCAAAAGCATTAACATTTAGTTGTAAACACGGAAGTAACAGCACTAGCTGGGCTCACGTTTTAATAACATTAACATTTTGTTGTAAACACAAAAGTAACAGCACTAACTAGGCGAGGTAAAAAACAAACAAACAAACAAACAAACAAACATACCAGTCAACAAAGTCACAGAGAGCCGTCTTTGTCTTCCTCCTGTCCACTGGAACCAGCAAAATCTTCCTCCTCAGTGTTCGATTCGAATATGCATGTAAAGTCGCTGCATGATCGCGTAAGGTTTAAGAGCGATCCAGGGCGCTTGCTTATAGCACTGTGTGTTGGCTCATATGTTGAGCTCTTGTTTTGTGAAATAAAGAGCTTGTTACCAAACCCACATCTTGCCTGGTACTTTGATAATGCTACAATATAGTTATACATGTAGATCTGTGGAATAATTGGAGCCGCAACAGACGACAAGTTCTGTAGTCAACAGCTGTTTTTTTTTTTTTTTTTTTTTTTTTTTAAGTGAGACAGAGGACGAAGATTTCGATGGATTTAATGATTTGGAGTGACACTGATGGGTCGAAAAAATTGTTGTTTATATTGTAGTTTGATATATATTGTAATTTTCGGACTGTAAGTCGCTCCGGAGTGTAAGTCTCACCAGCTATAAAATGCACAATAAAGTGAAAAAAAAAACATACATAAGTCGCACCGTAGTATAAGTCGCACTTTTGGGGCAAATATATTTGTCAAAGTCCAACACCAAGAACAGACATGAACCAGCAACAACAGGCTAAACGATACGGTATGCTAACGTGATATATACACAAACGAGGAGCTGAGAACGGGCCTGACGTAACATTCAGAGTTATTCAATTAAGTATAACATAAATAACACGTTTATAAAACCATCTGTGTCACTACAATTCATTAAATCCATCAATCTTGCTTTAGGTAAACAATGCCGTATATGAGCCGCATATGCTGACGTCGGACCTGTTGTAAATTGCATTTCTGATTATTCCACAGACCCATATAACAATATATAAAGTGTATTTCAAAGAACTATCATATTACAACAATATTATCAAACCATCTGTGTCACTCCAAATCATTAAATCCATCGTTCAAATTCCTCGTTCTTTATGTCAACAACGCACCGCGTGCGCTGCAGAGATCTAGTATATAACTATATTGTAGCGTTGACAAAATACCAGGAAAGACGTGGGTTTGGTAAATGGCTCTTTATTTAACAAAACAAGAGTTCAACGAGCCAACAACTACTGAACTTCCAGCCACGGAGGTGGAAGAGAGCTCCATAAAATAGGACCAGGCGTGTGTAAAAGCCATGTCCGCGCCCCATCCACCGTCCCCGGACAGCCACCCGGCCGAGCGCCGGTCCCCGACTTTCATCCACGGAGGTGAAAGAAAGCTCCATAGAGTATGACCGGGTGTGCGTAAAAGCCATGTCCGAGCCCCATCCACCGTTCTCGGACAGCCATCGGCCGAGCGTCGGCCCCCGACTTCCATCCACGGAAGTGAAAGAGAGCTTCCGTCGAGAAGGACCGGGCGTGCGAAAAGCCATAATAGTTTTTCAAACCTTCTGTGTCACTCCAAATCATCAAATCCTTCAAACTCTTCGTCCTCCGTGTCACTTACGAACAAAGCCGCTAATGATGCCGGTAGTACGTGGGGCCCTTTGTCATCTTCGTCATCCCGTGATCGAATTCTTTGCCCTTTAAGTAAACAACCGCCGCACGGCACGGGTGACGTTACTTGCAGTTCAAATGACAGTAATCCCTTGCTACATCGCGGTTCGTTTATCGCGGTTTCACTACATCGCGGATTTTTGAATTTTGAAAATTTGTGAAAAAAAATCACATATAAGTCGCTCCTAAGTATAAGTCCCCCCCACCCAAACTATGACAAAAACCGCAATTTATAGTCCGAAAATTACGGTAGTTTATATATACTTATTTATATTTATATTTTTCGGACTATAATTCATGTTTTTTTCGTAGTTTGGGTGGGGGGGCGATTTATACTCAGGAGTGACTTATATGTGAAATTATTCACAAATTTTTAAAATTTAAAAATCCGCGATGTCGTGAAACCGCAATAAACGAACCGTGATGTAGCAAAGGATTACTGTAATTTGAACTGCAAGTGACACGTGGCGATGTTTACATAAAGGACAAAGGATTCGATCACAGGATTTAATGACTTGGAGTGACAGATTGTTTGATTAAATTGTTGTTTATAATTATATGGGGCCTGTGGAATAATTTGAACTCCAACTGAGACGAGTCCGACATCAGCGGCGCAACGCACACCCGGGTTGACAAAGGTCGATCGATGGATTTAATGATTTGGAGTGACACAGATGGTTTCATAATATTGTTGCTTGTATAATAGTTATTTGATATATAATTTATATGGGCCTGTGGAATAATTTGAACTGCAACTGACGTCAGTGGCGTGGCGCACACCCGGCATTGTTTACATAAAGGACGATCGATGGATTTAATGATTTGGAGTGACACAGATGGTTTGATAGAGGTGTTATTTAGGTTATAGTTATTTGGATAACTGTCAATGTTATGTTAGGCCCGCTCTCAGCTCTTCATTTGTGTTTATGTCACATTAGCGTACCGTATCGTTTAGCCTGGTGTTGCTCGTTCATGTCTGTTCTTGGTGTTCAAAATGCGACCTATATTCCGGAGCGACTTATATATGTTTTTTTTTCACTTTAATGTGCATTTTATGGCTAATGCGACGTATATTTCGGAGCAACTTTTAGTCCGAAAAATACGGTACGTTGCACTCCCAGCCAAACTATGAAAAAACTGCGACTTAGAGTCCGAAAAATACCGTATGATGATGCAATTTTTTACGGTACCAATTTATATTTTTCTCACTATCCCTTGCAATTTTCAAAACATGCACCAGTCTGTGTGAATTGATTCCGTATGGACAGCGCAACATTCCACAGTTGGTGTTAATTAGGCATAAGTCTAGAATAGCTTTAAATATCTTTTAATGCATCCTAGATAGTCTTTCAGCTATACCAGAAATCTGTGGGTTGATTGGTCACAACACCTACTTTGCTTCTGCATTTTCATTTTAAACTAAATTTAAGTACTTTGTTTCTTTTTCTTTTTTTTAGGAGTTAGATGCCCAGGCAGGCAGCTTGCTGCTGTTGCTGTCTCTTTGGGAGAGAATTACCAAGTAATAGCAAAACGGGTGTTTCACAATTCACTTCAACAGCATCAGTGGGACACCCTTCCGCATTATCTCTACCACAATTTATATCAGTTTGTCAAGTTCCAACCCACTGATGGATCTAACTGTTAACATCTGTTAAGCTTTTCGTACAAAATTTGAGTAATTCAAAGGACTTAATGACTTGGAGTGACAGAGATTGTTTGATAAGATTGTTGTTTATAATTATATGGGCCTGTGGAATAATTTTAACTGCAACTGACGACGATCGTCGTCAACCGTCAGCGGCGCACACGCGGCGTTGTTTAAATAAAGGATGAGGAAATTCGATTGGTGGATTTAATGATTTGGAGTGACACCAATGGTTTGATAATATTGTTGTTGATATGAGTTATTTGATATGTACTTTATATATCGTTATATGGGTCTGTGGAATAATTTGAACCGCACCTGACGACAAGTCTGACGTCAGCGGTGCGCCCCACACGTGGCGTTGTTTACAGAAAGGCTGACGAATTTGATCGATGGATTTAATGATTTGGAGTGACACATGGTTTGATGAACGTGTTATTTATGTTATAGTTATTTGGATAACTGTTAATGTTACCTCAGGCCCATTCTCAGCTTTTCATTTGTGTTTATGTCACGTTAGCATACTGTATCGTTTCTCGTTCATTTTTGTTCTTGGGGTTGGATTTTATTGAATAAATTAGTAAATTAATAAATTAAAAAAGTCAAAGTCTGCTTTATTGTCAATTTCTTCACATGTCAAGACACAAAGAAATCAAAATTTCATTTCCTACTATCCCACGACATATTCCATATTCCATATTTTATATATATATATATATATATATATATATATATATATATATATATATATACACACTGCTCAAAAAAAATCAAAGGAACACTTTGAAAACATCAGATTTCAATGGTGAAAAAAAAAAAGTTGGATATCTATACTGATATGGACAGTTTAATGTCTCAGGAACAAAATAATGCCACATCTTTTGATGGAAATAAGTTTTCAGCCTACAGAGGGCCCAGTATATAGACACCCCAAAAATCTAAGCGAAAAAATTATGTGGCAGGCTGGTCCATTTTGCTTAGATTCAATTTCTGCAATTCAAAACTCTTTTCAATATCTTCTGTAGCCCCCACATGCTTGTATGCATGCTTGACAACGTCGCGGCATGCTCCTAATAAGACGACGGATGGTGTCTTGTGGGAAGTCCTCCCAGATCTGTATAAGGGCATCAGTGAGCTCCTGCAAAGTCTAACGAGCAACCTGGCGGCGTCTGATGGACCAAAACATTATGTCCCAAAGCTGTTCTATCGGGTTCAGATCAGGTGATCGTGAGGGCCATTCAATTGTGTCAATTCCTTCATCCTCCAGATACTGTCTGCATACTCTTGCCACATGAGGCCGGGAATGTCGTGGATCAGGAGGAAACCAGGACCTACTGCACCAGCGTAGGGTCTGAGAATGGGTGCAAGAATTTCATCCCGATACATAATGGCAGTCAGACTGCCGTTCTCTAGCCTGTAGAGGTCTGTTCGTCCCTCCATGGAAATGCCTCCCGAGACCATCACTGACCCACCACCGAACCGGTCATGCTGAATGATGTTGCAGGCAGCATAGCGCTCTCCTTGGCTTCTCCAGACCCTTTGACGTCTATCACAGGTGCTCAGGGTAAACCTGCTCTCATCTGTGAAAAGCACAGGGTGCCAGTGGCGGACTTGCCAATTCTGGTGTTCTTTGGCAAATGCCAATCGAGCTCCACGGTGATGAGTAGTGCGCATAGGGCACACTACAGGACGTCGTGCCCTGAGGCCACCCTCGTGAAGTCTGTTTCTGACTGTTTGGGCAAAAACATTCACACCAGTAGCCTGCTGAAGGTCATTCTGCAGGGCACTGCTCGGGCAGTGCTCAACCTGTTCCTCCTTGCACAAAGCAGCGGATATCGGTCCTGCTGATAGGATGAGGACCGTCTACGGCCCTGTGCAGCTCTCCTAGAGTAACTGCCTGTCTCCTGGAATCTCCTCCATGCTCTGGAGATTGTACTGGGAGACACACCAAATCTTCTTGCAACAGCACGCATGGATGTGTCATCCTGGAGGAGTTGGACAATCTGCGCAACTTCAGGAGGGTTAAGAAATCGCCTCATGCTTCTAGTCGTGATAATGACGAAGATTCCAATGGATATAATGATTTGACGTGACACGGATGGTTCGATAAAAATGTTGTTTATATTATTGTTATTTGATACATAGTTTATATCTAGTTATATGGTCCTGTGGAATAATTGGAGCCACAACTGACGACAAGTCTGACGTCAGCGGTGCATGGAGTTCCGGAGTAAACAGCTGTTTTTTGAGGGTTTTTTAAATGACACAGAGGACGAAGATTTTGATGTTTTTAATGATTTGGAGGAACACGGATGGTTCGACAAAAGTGTTGTTTATATTATTGTTATTTGATACATAGTTTATATCTAGTTATATGGTCCTGTGGAATAATTGGAGCCGCAACTGACGACAAGTCTGACGTCAACGGTGCATGGAGTTCTGGAGTAAACAGCTGTTTTTTTTTTTTTTTTTAAAGTGACACAGAGGACGAATATTTCGATGGATTTAATGATTTGGAGTGACACAGATGGTTCGATAAAATTGTTGTTTATATTATAGTTTGATATATAGTTTATATATAGTTATATTGGCCTGTGGAATAAGTTTAACTGCAACTGACGTCAGCGGCGCACACACCGGGGTTAGAAGCGCTGGTGTTTAAACAAAGGACAAAGATTCCAATGGATTTAATGATTAGGAGTGGCACGGGTGGTTCGATAAAATTGTTATTGTTATTTGATATATAGTTTATATCTAGTTATATGGGCCTGTGGACTAATTTGAACTGCAACTCACGACGGGTCCGACCTCTGCGGCGTGTGTTGGAGTAATCTCGGGAAAGCCTTGGCCTGCCAGACCAGGGGACCTTATCTTTTACGGGTTTACTACTCTTCTTTGAACTAAATGCTTCCTATTTAGTTCAAGGAATGTCTTTTGATCCCCGTCAGCCTTATGGTTGCTTCCTGTCCTTATGGTACTTTTGTGTTTGTTCTGTAAGAAGTCTTCACTGACAATGAGCAGGGCTTCTTTGTATAGGCAAGATGTTCTTTGATTAGTTTAAAGGGACTTCATTCCTTTTAGTTAACTGTAGCTTTGATTAATAGATTGTAGATGATCGAAACTGGTTATATACAGTTTGAAGTAATCACATTAAAGTTATCCCATATTTACTCAATGTTCGTTTAAGGAACTTTATACCAGTTACCTTATATTTACTTAATATGTGTTGAAATGTTTAAGTAGGGCTAGATATCATTATTATTATGTGTTGTGTTAGTTTACTAAGAAGATAAACTTAGCAACGGTTTAGTTGCATTGTTCCACAGGTAAGCGGCATTCAAGGTGCTTCAAGTTATCTGATCACAGTCGAGGAGGAGTCGGCCGCCCAATGGAGAAGACAACTGGTTGGGTGAAGAAATCAGACTTTACGACTCCACTGCGGGGGGCATGGGCCGACAAGTGCTAAATCAGACTACACTACATTCCTTAGCTTATCAGTGTTGCTACAGCCACGAGCTCCCCTCCCTTTAGTGTAGCAACGCCTCTGTAACCAGGGCAACCAAAACATTAAAAAGAGGAGCACGTGGAGGAGGAACTCAGAATTGGTGGAGATTGTAACTGAGCTTCCTTTCTCTATCGTTCTCCTCGCGAGTAAACTCATCCTGGTTGTCTTCTCTTTGTTCTAGCATGTGATGTAGTGTCTGATGATATTTAGACCCAACAGCGCGCCACACACGCGGCGTTGTTTACACAAAGGATGAAGAATTCGATGGATTTAATGATTTGGAGTGGCACAGATGGTTTGATAAACGTGTTCTTTATGTTATAGATATTTGAATCACTGTTAATGTTACGTCAGGCCCGTTCTCAGCTCCTCATCTGTGTTTAAGTCACGTTGGCATACCGTATCGTTTAACCTGTTGTTGCTGGTTCATGTCTGTTCTTCTTGTCAAATAAATTTCCCCCAAAATGCGGCTTAAACTGCGGTGCGACTTATGTTTTTTTTCCCCTTCATGGTGCATTTTATGGCTGATGCCACTTGTACTCCGGAGCGACTTTTAGTCCGAAAAATACTATAAATATATATATATATATATATATATATAGGAGCCTAGTTAATTTCCTATATTGATAGTATTAACATCATCATCATTTGTGGTGTGGCCTATAAATTATTTCTGTTCTATATGTGAAGCCAGATAAGGCCAGCGCCAGTCAGGTCTCCTCCTCCTTTGCAGCCACCTCCTACTTATAATGAGGGAATTAGGACAGGTGTTTCTTTTCCTTTTGGCTTTGCTTGGTTTTGAAGGAGGAATAGTGACAAAGTATTTTCAACCACTAAAAGCACTAAGATCACTAGAATCATTAAAGTCATTACTAGATTATGTTTTATTGTTTTATTTTTCTTGTATGAAAGTAAACCCGGAGATTTATGTTCAATGTAAATAACTACCGTAATTTTCGGACTATAAGTCGCGTTTTTTTTCATAGTTTGGGTGGGGGGGGGGCGACTTATACTCAGGAGCGACTTGTGTGTTTTTTTTCAAAAAAATTTACTTGATCATTAACACATTACTTACTAGTACAGTTGATCACCTCACATATTATTTTTAATACACTGAAAAAACGAATAAAGCAATTCACACTTTAAAGTACAATATTCAAGTTCATGAAACAAATAAACAAAACAAAAAAAAACAACTGAAAAAGAAATATAGTTATTTTCAAACTAAACTGAACAAGGGTGATTTAAATTTCACCATTGGCCGTGACGCAACAACTGGGAGGGGAAAGCGCTGTTTTTTTGAGTTTTTAAAAAGCACAGGTTTGGTGAGG
Source organism: Syngnathus leptorhynchus (assembly GCF_054491065.1). Lineage (NCBI taxonomy): Eukaryota > Metazoa > Chordata > Actinopteri > Syngnathiformes > Syngnathidae > Syngnathus > Syngnathus leptorhynchus. Next base: position 1,830,318 of record NC_141206.1, on the reverse strand, counting down.
AGAATTTAGTGTGGTGATGTTAAAAAAAAAAAAAATAATAACAGTAGGGGCAGCAATGCAATTTAGGATGCAAGCTCTGCTTGTGATGGACAGCATGCGAGCACACATCACGCCAGACATGCAAATCACGAGTCCGACAGCGCGCGTACGCGACATTGTTTACACAATCGATGATCGATGTATTTTATGATTTGGAGTGACAGATGGTTTGGTAATATTGTTGCTATATGATAGTTATTTGCAATATACTTTATATATCATTATATGGGTCTGTGGAATAATTAGACATGCAAATCACGAGTCCGGCGGCGCGCGTACGCGGCATTGTTTACACGATCCATGATCGATGTATTTTATGATTTGGAGTGACACAGATGGTTTGATAATTGTGTTATTTATGTAATAATCATTTGAATAACTCTGAATGTTACGTTAGGCCCGTTCTCAGCCTCTCGTTTGTGTATGTCACGTTAGCATACCGTATCGTTTAGTCTGTTGTTGCTGGTTCGTGTCTGTTTTTGGTGTTGGATTTTGACAAATACATTTGCCCCAAAAGTGCGACTTATACTCCGGAGCGACTTATATATGTTTTTTTTCACGTTATTGTGCATTTTATGGGTGGTGCGACTTATACTCCGGAGCGACTAATAGTCCGAAAATTACGGTACCCTTTTTTTTTTTGATTGAAGAACTATCTCCGCGAGTGCTTTTCGGTTTAGTGGGTTTAAGACCTCGTCCTTACAAGCTACTCTTTTATTTTTGTGGTGACAATTTTTGGAATGCAAGAGTGGCCATAAGTTTAAAAAACTCCACTGAAGACTCCAAGGAAATTAATTCGGAGAGTCCACGCATCCAAGCGATCACCCGCTGTCAGATGAGGAAGCCGTGAGTAAAAACAGCTGATCGCCTTTAGGAATGAAAGCGCTGCTGCGTTACAAGGAAACAATTGGGACTGTGGAATGCAAAGTTGAGTATTGTGGATGTGGACTGCAACAAAACGGAATGATGGAAGGATGTTTAAGGATCAACTAAACGGAAATTGAAGGAATTTGTGTGGTAATCTGTCGGACACACTTGAGAGTGCAATTGAGCCCGCAGCTGGGGAAGACGTGTGGAAGTCGTGCTCTGCCTCACGCAGAGCCAGATTGGGGGCATGTACAAGAAAATTAAATGAAATTAAGGCTTTGATGACTAATGTTGGAAATGTTTATAAAGTCAGTGACACATTTGAAGTGTTTAAAGGAACTGTGGATGAATTTACAAATGGGCACGAGTCTGCGCAAGAACTCTTATTGCAGGAGGAAAACGATTATTGTCTGGTACGTATGAACCCAGGATAATTAACCTGAATTATTTCATTAAAGAGGTGGAAACATGGAAATGAGAAATTGCACAGTCAAAGATTGGACCACAGGACAGCATGTCAAATGTATCATGCAGATCAAATGTATCACGAGGATCAAAGTCTAGCCCTGCCTTGTCAGTCTCCTCAGCATTTAAGAAGGCCAAGGCAGATCAGGCTGCTGCACTGGCACGAGATGCTGTATTGAAAGAAAAACAAACTTTGCAATTGGAGGAATTAAAATTGAAATCAAAGATGGAAAAAATTGAGTTGGATGCAGACCTTGCTGCATTAGCTGCTAAAATAAAAATAGTCCAAAGTGATGATGAGGGGAGCCAGGAGGCTCCAGATGACACCATGAATGAGTATTATGATTCCCACCATGAACCAGGAACAATGGAAAGCAATGTGAAATTTGTGCAATTAGGTGCCATACCCAAAACCCCACTCCAAACCGTCTCAAATCTCAACAGGTCTCATTATGCCAAGGGAGACATGCTCTGATTGATTGCTCACTTTTCAAAGCAGAGGCACATGACAACAAGGTTGAATTCCTAAGAAGTCATGGACATTGTTTTGGTTGCCTGTTGAAAGATAATTTAAGCAAAATTGGAAAAGAAGATTAATATATATTCGGATATTGACCTCCTCATTGGAATCGATGTTCATCGAGCAATGGAGCCGTGGAACATAATAAACAGTCATGAAAACGGACCCTATGCAGTCCAGACTTTACGAGGATGGCTGGTAACCGGACCACTCAATGTTGAGAGTGGTGCAGAATCTGGGCCCATTGCAGTGTCAAGTAATAGAATATCTGTTGTTGAGTTGAATGATTTACTCATCAGACAATATAACTAGAATTTCTCTGAAAACATGTATGAGATGTCAGATGAGGATAAACGTTTCATGGAGATTGCATCCGGCTCAGCATTCCTTTAAGATGGCCATTATCATCTACCACTGCCCTTCAGGGATAAAGCCAAGGTCATGCCTGATAACTATCATGTGGTAAAAGAACGCACACTGTACCTTGTGAAAAGGATCAAGAGGAATAGAACATATGCCAAAAAATACACCTCCTTTATGGAGGACATTCTCAAAAAAAGGTTATGCAGAAAAAGCTCCACCTCAGCAGCTTCACAGACAGGATGGGCATGTGTGGTAAATCCCACATCATGGTGTTAACCACAAACGAAAGCTCAAACTGAGCGTGGTGTTCGACTGTACATCCTCCTTTCAAGGACAATCTCTGAATAAGGAGCTTCTCCAAGGTCCAGACTTAAACACCCACATTGGAGTGCTATTAACATTTCGACAAGAACAAATAGCAGTTATGGCAGACATTGAGGCGATGTTTTATCAAGTGCATGTTGAAGAAAAGGAGAGAGACTTCCCTAGGTTTTTGTGGTGGCCAGAGGGTGATATCACGAAACCACTTTGTGTTTACAGGATGAACGTTCATCTCTTTGGCGCTGTGTCATCCCCTAGCATTGCCAATTTTGCCCTGCATCAAACTGCTGATGGCAATCAGCACCACTACTCTGATGAAGTGATGAAAACAAACAAAACTAACTTTTATGGAGATGATTGTCTTTGATCTGTGGCCACAACTGACCAAGCCATCAAGCTTGTCAAAGATCTAACTGAAGCCTGAAGCCAGGGAGGTTTCACATTGACAAAATGGGTCAGCAATAACAATGAGGTGTTAACAAGCATTCCTGTACACCACAGAGCAAAAGCAGTCAAGGAACTGGACCTTGACAGACAAAGGATGGCAGAACAAATCTCCATTGAACCAGCACTTGGAATACAGTGGAACACCCACAATGACACCTTAAGTTTTAAGGTTATTGTAAACGGCCGGCCGGCCTGCTAGAGGGAAACTCTCTACTGTGAGTTCAGTTTATGACCCTTTAGGTTTTCTCGCTCCTTTCATTTTGAAAGCCAAACAACTACTCCAGGAACTCTGCAAATCAAAATATGGATGGGATCAAGTTATTCTACAGGACTTTGCAAGACCCTGGCAGAGATAGGTCGGGGAGTTAGACCAATTACGGGAGTTTAAAGTACCTAGATGCATAAAGCCTGAAAACTTTGACCCAGTGGAGACCGCTGAGCTGCATCACTTCTGCGATGCAAGTGAGTCGGGTTATCCACTTGGAAATGGCAAATTTCCTAACCACAGACTCTTGCAAAATGCTATACTCAGATTCATCTGCAGAAGAGGAGCCATTATAAATATCAGAACTGACTGTGGGACAAATTTTGTTGGGGCTCAAAGAGAACTACAAGAAGCTCTGAAAGAACTAGATCATCAGAAATGCAAAATAACTTTCTAACAGAAGGAATAAAATGGATTTTTAACCCCCCTTTTGGAGCCCACCACGGTGGAGTCTGGGAGAGACTGATCAGACTAGTCAAAAAGACCCTCACATCTGCTCTAAAACAACAAACACTGGAGGATGAAACTCTGTCGACCGCACGATGTGAGGTAGAAGCCATCCTGAATGACCGACCAATAACTACAGTGTCAAGTGATCTAAATGATTTGGAACCACAAACCATTTGCTTCAGCTGAAGGCAAAAACAACTATGCCACCAGGAGTTTTTGAGAAAAATGATCAATACACAAGAAAGAGATGGAGACAAACACAATATCTTCCTGATCTCTTCTGGAGACATTGGAGCAAATAGTATTTCCCACTCTTACAAGAAAAAAGCTAGGGGAACAATGTAAAAATGAACCTGAGTCCAGGGGATCTGGTCATCATAACACAGCACCAAGGAACTCATGGACTATGGGCCGAGATGTTGAAACATTTCCAGATGCCAAGGGCTTCGTGAGGAGTGTTATGGTTAAGACAAAATACAGTCTGATTCAACGGCCAATAGATAAATTATGTCTTCTGATGGAGGAAACAGGATGAATGGATGAAGGCCACGATTTTCCAGCGTTCATTTTGGACTGTTGGACATGAACTTTGATAAGACGGATGGTCATCATGAAGTACCTAATGAACTTTGAATTTGATGATGATAGAACTTTATTCATTCCACAGCGGGGAAATTCACTTCTCACAGCAGCGCATATGAGTGCAAGAATAATACGAGTGCAAGAATAAAACAAGTGCCAACATTTAAAAAAAAAAGGGTAAATAACAAACAAGGACAAACACAAGACCCGCTGAGACGAAACACATTAATTTTATCAGGTGCCACGCATGTTGTAAAGTCTGACAGCAGAGGGAATGAAGCACCAGCGGAACCGTTCCTTCCTACACCGAGGATACAAAAGTCTGCCGCTAAAGAAGCTGCTCGGGGACTGCACAATCTCATGGAGGGGGTGAGAGGTGTTGTCCATGATGGATTTAAGTTTAATCAACGTCCTCCTCTCACCCACAACCTCAATGTAGTCCAGAGGACAGCCCAGGACAGAGCTTGCTCTATTGACCATCTTATTCTGTCCCGATCAGTACTGTCCCCACCCCAGCAGACCACAGCGTAGAGGATGGCTGAGGCCACCACAGAGTCATAGAAGGTCCGGAGGAGAGCCCTGCACACTTTTAATAACAAGGTACAAGTGTACATACTGTAAATGTTTTTAGAACTGTTTTATTATCACAACGTTTTTTTAAAACAAGGTATAACACTCTTAACTGTGTTTTTAGGACTCTTATTATTAGAACAATTTTTTATGAAAAGGTACAAGTGTATGCACTGCAATTGTGTGGGCACTCCCTGCCTTCTGCTGACATGTGGGCAACATTCGTGATAAAATTCCTCAATTTAAATGTTTTATTTTTAATTTTATTTTTTTTTAATTTGGGAAACAAAATCCGCGATGTAGCGAAACCGCGATAAATGAACCGCAATCTAGCGAGGGATTACAGTAATTTGAACTGCAACTGACGACATCAGCGGCACGGTGCACACGCGGGGTTGTTTACATAAAAGACAAAGAATTTGATTGATGGATTTAATGATTTGGAGTGACACAAATGGTGTGATAAAATTGTTGTCTATATTATAGCTATTTTATATATAGTTTATATATCGTTATATGGGCCTGTGGAATAATTTGAACTGCAACTGACGACAAGTTCAGCATCAGCGGCGCGGCGCACACGGGGTGTTGTTTACAAAAAGGACGACAAATTCGATCGATGGATTTAATGATTTGGAGTGACACAGATGGTTTGATAAAATTGTTGTTTATATAATCGTTATCTAATATATAGTTTATATATCTTTATATGGGCCTGTGGAATAATTTGAACTGCAACTGACGACGAGTCCAACCTCAGCAGTTTACACAAAGGACGAAGAATTCAATCGATGGATTTAATGATTTGGAGTGACAGAGATGGTTTGATAAAGGTGTTATTTATGTTATAGTTATTTCGATAACTGTTAATGTTACATCAGGCCCGTTCTCAGCTCCTCGCTTGTGTTTATGTCACGTTAGCATACCGTATCGCTTTGCCTGTTGTTGCTAGTTCATGTCTGTTCTTGGTGTTGGATTTTGTCAAATAAATTTGCCCCAAAATGCGATTTCTACTCCAGTGCGACATATGTTTTTTTTTCCCGTTTATTGTGCATTTTGTGGCTGATGCGACTTATACTCCGGAGCGACTTTTAGTCCGAAAAATACTGTGTGTATTATATATATATATATATATATATATATATATATATATATATATATATATATATATATATATATATATATATATATATCTCGATCTAACTAAATAACTAATCTACAAGTGATGAAAACCCAATCGCAAATTTACATTGTGGTGGTGTAAAAACACTTAGTTCTCCGCGTAAGTTAACAAGTGGAAATGATGTGACGAAAGTAGCGCCAAAATGCTGCCGAAAATAAGGCGGATGTTTTCGCATCACTGCTGCCAGTTAGTTAGGTTTACAGAGGCAAGTCGATTTCCGTAAGATGCCGTCACGGCAGGCGGCAAATGCTCGCGAGTTGCCAAGGCTAACGTTGCCCGGCCAGCTGGCTGGCCGCTTCCCTAATGTATAAAAAACATTTTCCCAACAGATTTACACGTTTCATGAAAATGATACTTTCGACGGAAAAAAACACCGAAATCCACGGATCCGCGGAAAATTCTCATCCCTGTATACAGTAGAAAGTAAATTGAATGGATGCTAAAAACATTATTGTAATTTAGAATAATGTGAAAAGAAGAAGAAAAAAAATCACCTGGTAGTGTCCAGAGCCTTGAACAGAAAAGATGAGAATGACTTCAGTCTCCTGGAGGGCTTTGGTGAGTTTGGGCTCATTACTTGGGATTGTAGACCAGATGCCTTTTTGCTGAGAAATTTCGATGTCCCTCAAGTTGCTGCTTTTCATGATGAAGTAACGGGCTGATAACAACTCCAGCTGTGGTAACACCTGTTTTGTGCAACGCTGGTAAAATACTCATAAAGTCAGTACCGGCAAAAAAGAAGTTGCATAAAAATATCAACAACTGTCTTTGGGGTACATTAAACTGGACATACTTGAAATCACCATCTGATAATTTAGGCATAATATGGGTATGATCCAGTTTTTTTTGTTTTTTTTTTACGTTTGGGAATTGTGATGTACCACTGTCCAAAAATATAAGAAAATTAGCTATTTTGATTTTCTGCTTCTGAAATATATAATTTGGATCATTTAGAATGGACAAAAAAAAAATCTGCATTAGTTGTGCAAGTTAGGCAATGAATAGACAGACAGATATTTTAATCTGGGAATACCTTTTCTGAGAAAGAAGAGAATGAACTGTCAAACTGACTGTCCAAGCTCACAGAGGCGGTGGAATTGCTGGAAGAGAGATGGTGCTCCACAAGATAATTTTTGCTCAGTGAAGACTTATCACTGCTATGAGGTTTCCTCTGACATTGGCCTGAGAGTCCTGGTAATCTGGAGGAACGAAAAATGTGAGAGTGGGGGTGGTGGGGTGTTGTTGAGATAAGATAACATTACTCAACAAATGATTGCTTGTATTAAATTCTAACTAAGACATAGTGACAATCAGATATTTTAAGGAGTCTTGTCATGTTAAATCAATTCAAGTCATTGTTATGTGTATGTATGTTTTTTTTCTATGTAATTGTGAGCTGTCCTATCTTTGTGAGTGGTCATTGAACACACCTCATCTACTGACGGACGTGGTTTTGGTTAACCGTAAGTCTTACTTCCAGCTTTGAAAATAGATCACCATTATGCCAAAGGTATCATATATCTGGCTATAGATAACTAACAAGTTTAAAATACACGATAAGCTATGATAGTAACAGCATTTCATACATGCACAGGGAATGCTTAAAAACCCTTTCTGTAGGGTATCATTTTAGAAAATAATTTAAACCATGAGTGGTGGGTGATAGGCTATAGATAACTGCCAAGTTTAAAATACACGATAAACTATGATAGTAACAACATTTCATACATTCACAGGGAGTGCTTAAAAATCCTTTCTGTAGAGTATCATTTCAGAAAATGATTTAAACCATGAGTGGTGGGGGATAGGGGGGGATGGTATTGAGCGCAGAAAAAAAAAAGAAAAATGTTATATATTTTGAGTTAGTGTACACTAAAACTGTAGTCTCACGTCCACAAAATTTTGGTCATCTTTGACCTTTTTAGCATTTGGTCTGCACAACAGGAAGTAAAGAAGTGTTACTGCTGGCTGGAAAGGCTGTGAGTTCACAATAATGACAGAACAAGTCGATTGTGGGTGGTTGGCTAATTGAAAAGAAAATCATCAGTCAGAGAAGGTTGTGAACCACTGGTTTAAACAATACTTACCCCATGAAATTCAAGGTGGCCTGCATGAATATGCATAAATAAAAAAAAAGTCCTGTAGGGTACAATGATTGGCTACTGAACAGGAACTCCTGATGAATGTGCTCAAACAGGACGATTCAATTGACTGAAATGCATGTTAACTGATTACCTGTCATCAGTGGCGTTGCGGGTAAACTTTGGGTTCCATTTGGAGTTCTGAATAAGGCTCTCTGGCACTGAAGGACAGGGACGCTGGCCTATTCCTGAGGGCTGCATCAAGCCTGCTCCATGCTCTTCTGTTGTAAGCACCTACAGGATCATGTAATTCTAATATGTAAGTTAGGTAAGTATATATTTGTGTCAGTTTAGTTAACTATTAAAGAAGATACACTATGAATGCATATTTTTACGTTTAAAACAGCTGTCAACTCTTCCAATAAAATGCGGCATTTTGGTCAAAATACTGCAGTAGCACTAATATTTTCATTGAATGCGCACCCGAGCTATCTGAGAAACGCAGAAAGATTTCCAACCAACACAAACCTTTTGGTCATTTTCAAACCTTGAAATATTGAGAACAAGTACAGTGGAGCCTCAGTTTTTGACCACAATCCATTCCAGAAGGCTGTTCGAGAAGTGAATCGTTCGAATTCCGAATCATGTTTTCCCATTACAGATAATGGAAAAAAAAGTAATCCGTTCGAAGCAAAAAAAAAAAGCTTTTTAAGCATTTTTTCATTTGCACATTTTTGTCCGATCGTGCAACTGCACCGCACCGCCGAACGCACAACCGTAGCGCGTCGCCGACCGCGCAACTGCACCGTGCTCCTCGCATTATTGTGACAGTGCCGTCACTGAAATTTAGAAAATATTTTTAAAGTCCTGATGTACTTTCCAAAATTTAAGTGCACCTCAGTGCGCAGGGAGCTTAATTTGGTCCGATCACCCAACCGCAGCGCGCCGGGCGCTCACTGTCGCATTGTTTTAGGACCGTCTTTGTGTTTTAGGATGGCTTTACTGCTCCCACTTGCTTCCTTTGAAGGCATGATTACAGTTGATGCAATCCTCAGAGTAACGAGAATGTAATAACGAACGGAGTCAGTTGGCATGCGGGTCCTCTCAGCTCATCTCGCAAGGTTCGACAACTGAATTTCGTCCGGCATCCGAAGCAAAAAAATCTCGAATTTTTTGTCCGAATACCGATTTGTTTGAGAACCTGGACGTTTGAAAACCGAGGCTCCACTGTACGTATATGTGCATATTCTGAACAGACGAAAGATGGTTTAAACGAGAAGGAAGAGAGGCTATCGATAACAAGGTTGAATGGCTTTTGTATTCCAAAAGAGTGATGCCTATTGCGGTTTGGAACATGTCTCCAAAATAAAAGGTAAATTGGGTTTTCACAAAATTACTCAGGATACTGCTGTCCTACTTAACCATGTGCACGAACTTGCTCGGACAAGAGATGAAACTTTTTTTTTTAACGCCATGCTCACACTGAAGGTTGATTTCAATCTTTTGCTTATGTGTGACATGTATCAGATTTTTTTCCATAGAATGTCAACTGCACAATTTAGATTTTTTTTTCCAAATCTGACCCGCACTTTTTTGGTATGAGAGTATAAATCAGATATGCGTCAGATGAGTCCGAAGTATGGACGCTCGGGTAACACTCATCTACTACTCTGTTCATGTACTGTAGCGGTTTCCTCCAGCCAGTAGAGGACACTGGGCTACTGTTGATGACATCTTGTTGCATCACCCTTTTCAGTATTTATTTCCCGGTCATGTCTCCGGAGCTGTATGTGTAGCTCGTATTGTATTGCCAACTTTACCCCTGTAAGTGGTCCCATTTTATTTATTATTAGTTAGTGTTGCTAGTGTTCCCTGCACATTAAGTTTATTATGGTCGTTGCTGAGATTTATACATGTTTGTATGTTTGCAGAGCGCCCTCATCTCTTTCAATAAACGTTACGTTAATAAAAGGTATGCGTCCCCAAAGAACCATCTCTTTCCTGACAATCCTCTTTGTGTATATTCTCCTACAAATGGTAATCAAACATTAAAACACCTGCGGCTTATACTCTGGTGCCGCTTATATATGAACAAAACAAGATTTTCCCCTAATATAAAAAAATTCATAATAAATAATAAAAATATAATTAAAAGAAAAATCTCTTTCCTGACAATCTTCTTTGTGTATACCCTCCTACAAATGGTAATTAAACATTAAAACAACTGTGGTTTATACTCTGGTGCGGTTTATATATGAACAAAACAATTTTCCCCTAATATTGGTTGGTGCGGCTTGTAATCAAGTATGCCTTAAAGTCATGAAAATACACATACAAATACGTTGCTCAGTTATTATTGACAGAGGAATTAATTTAACAATGTTTTGCTATTGCATGTGTTATTTGTGTAATTAGATTACATCAAGAATTGTGTGAAATATTACAGCAAGAAAATATGTGAAACAATTTAAAGATATGCAGTGGAGTTTTACACTCCTGTAAAATACACAAAGTACTAGTTAGAATGTGTTCCAAGTTAGCTCTTGTCTTTTGTTGCAAATGTACAAAAATTTAGTATACAAAAACATTCTTTAATTGGAAAAAATTATGACTTACGGAAGCAAGGGTTTGAAGGGTCATCTCATCTTGTTGAGACCAGGGATTTGAGGGACAACAGATTCTCCTGATGAACAGATTATGCCACTTGTTCCTCATGTCAAACACCAATTCTGCTGACTGACAGTAAATTCCAAAGTCATAATACAGCCCGCAATTACTGAATGCAAAAATAACAGATTACTGAATTGAAACACTCACTGAAAAATATCAATTTGAGAAGAATATTTTGTTTTTGTTTGAGTAAATTTGATAGATTAAATTACGCGTTCCTAAATATTGATTAAACATCAATTTACACTGGACAATAATACAATAATAATTACGAAGAACATAGGCTATTTATTCCAATTTACTTGAAGATTAAAATTAAATTGTTTTGTTTGACGTAACTATTGCATAAAACCTGACAGCAGGGTAAACAAAACACTATTAATTTACTTGTTACAGCCATTGACTCATACACACATATATATTCAGATACGCAGTCTTCTGCTTCTATATTTCCATGGGTTTAATCTACCGTATTTTCGGCACCTAAAGGCGCACTGGATTATAAGGCGCACCCTCATTTAATTGTTTATTTTAGAAATTATTTCATATATAGGGCGCACCGGAGTAAAAGGCGCATAAAAAGAAGCTATACTGCAACAAACTGAGGTTGACTAGGGTTGCGGTATGCATCCACTAGCCAATAACCAATGAGCCCTCTGTAAACAATCGCCTTTCTCAAACTATCCCCTATAAAATGATCAGAACTGACTAAAGTTCGATCTAACGCATTGGTACTGCTTACCTATGTTTCCCTTCGATATCGATCCCTAAAAATTTACTCGAAACATTAACAGAGCAGCCTATTTTGACATGAAATAGACTTGTGCGTATAGCAGCTATCACTTTAGCATTAGCCACCCGCAAACTCCCATGAGCCTCAGCTTGCAGATTCCCATGAGCCTCAGTAAAGTGTAAACAATTGCGTTTCTCAAACGAGCACCTATAAAATGATGGGAACTGACTAAAGTTTGATCTAACACAATGGTACTGCTTACCTATGTTTCCCTTCCATATCGATCCGTAAATTTACTCGAAACATTAACAGAGCAGCTTATTTTTAAATGAAATAGCCTAGACCTTGTAATTTACTGGTCGTACTAAAACGTATTAAAACATCTTGGCAGAGCACTGTGTACAACCAGTATGGATCAACAAATTCATCAAATGATCCATATATAAGGCGCACCGGACTAAAAGGCGCACTGTCGGCTTTTGAGAAAATTTTAGGTTTTTAGGTGCGCCTTATGTCCAGAAAATATGGTACTCCCTTTTATTAAATCAGTTCAATCAGCAGATGCTGTATCCATATGTTCTCTGTGGCATTTCCTCAGATATTTTATATAGCATTTGGGAGGATTGGTCGCGTGAGTCGTCACCTTAACGTGGTGGAGGGGTTTGCGTGCCCCTATGATCCTAGGAGCCATGTTGTCTGGGGCTTCATGCACCTGGTAGGGTCACCCATGGCAGAAGGGTCCTAGGTGAGGGGCCAGACAAAGCACGGCTCAGAAGACCCCTTATGATGAATACAATAAGTGGATGTCGTTTTCCCTCGCCCGGACGCGGGTCACCGGGGCCCCTCTCTGGAGCCAGGCCTGGAGGTGGGGCTCGAAGGCGAGCGCCTGGTGGCCGGGCCTTCGCCCATGGGGTCCGGTCAGGCATAGCCCGAAAAAAAAAACGTGGGTCCCCCTTCCAATGGGCTCACCACCTATAGGAGGGGCCAAAGGGGTCGGGTGCATAGTGAGCTGGGCAGCGGGCAAAGGCGGGGACCTAGGCGGTCCGATCCCCGGCTGCAGAGGCTGGCTCTGAGGACTTGGAATGTCACCTCTCTGGCTGGAAAGGAGCCCGAGCTGGTGTGTGAGGCAGAAAGGTTCCGACTAGACATAGTCGGACTTGCCTCCACACATAGTTTGGGCTCTGGTACAAGTCCTCTCGAGAGGGGCTGGACTCTCTTCCACTCTGGAGTTGCCCACGGTGAGAGGCGTCGAGCAGGTGTTGGCATACTTATTGCCCCCCGGCTGGGCGCCTGCACATTGGGGTTCACCCCGGTGAGCGAGCGGGTAGCCTCCCTCCGCCTTCGGGTGGGGGGACGGGTCCTGACTGTTGTTTGTGTCTATGCACCGAACGGCAGCTCAGAGTACCCACCCTTCTTAGAGTCCCTGGAGGAAGTGCTGGAAAGCGCTCCTTCTGGGGACTCCATCGTTCTACTGGGTGACTTCAATGCTCACGTGGGCAATGACAGTGAGACCTGGAAGGGCGTGATTGGGAGGAACGCCCCCCCCCCGATCTGAACCCGAGCGGTGTTCTATTATTGCAATTCTGTGCTCGACACGGATTTTCTATAATGAACACCATGTTCAAGCATAAGGGTGTCCATGTGTGCACTTGGCACCAGGACACCCTAGGCCGCAGTCCGTTGATCGACCTTGTAGTCGTGTCATCGGATTTGCGGCTGCATGTTTTGGACACTCGGGTGAAGAGAGGGGCGGAGCTGTCAACTGATCACCACCTGGTGGTGGGTTGGCTCCGATGGTGGGGGAAGATGCCGGTCCAACCTGGCAGGCCCAAACGCTCTGTGAGGGTCTGCTGGGAACGTCTGTCAGAATCCCCTGTCAGGAAGAGCTTCAACTCCCACCTCCGGCAGAGCTTTTCCCACGTCCCGGGGGAGGCGGGGGACATTGAGTCCGAGTGGACCTTGTTCCGCGCCTCCATTGTTGAGGCAGCCGACCGGAGCTGTGGCCGTAAGGTTGTTGGTGCCTGTCGTGGCGGCAATCCCCGAACCCGGTGGTGGACACCGGCGGTAAGGAATGCCGTCAAGCTGAAGAAGGAGTCCTATAGGGCCTTTTTGGCCTGCGGGACTCCGGAGGCAGCTGACAGGTACCGTATGGCCAAGCGGAACGCGGCTTCGGCGGTTGCTGAGGCAAAAACTCGGGCGTGGGAGGAGTTTGGCGAGGCCATGGAGAATGACTTCCGGACGGCTTCGAGGAAATTCTGGTCCACCATCCGGTGTCTCAGGAGGGGAAAGCAGTGCACGGTCAACACTGTTTACAGTGGAGATGGTTTGCTGCTGACCTCGACTCGGGATGTCGTGAGTCGGTGGGGGGAATACTTCGAAGACCTCCTTAATTCCACCGACACGCCTTCCATTGTGAAAGCAGGGCCTGGGGACTCTGAGGCGGACTCTCCAATCTCGGAGGTCGAAGTCACTGAGGTAGTTAAAAAACTCCTCGGTGGCAAGGCCCCGGGGGTGGATGAGATCCGCCCGGAGTTCTTAAAGGCTCTGGATGTTGTGGGGCTGTCATGGCTGACACGCCTCTACAGCATTGCGTGGACATCGGGGACGGTGCCTCTGGATTGGCAGACTGGGGTGGTGGTTCCCCTCTTTAAGAAGGGGGACCGGAGGGTGTGTTCCAATTACAGGGGAATCACACTCCTCAGCCTCCCTGGTAAGGTCTATTCAGGGGTGCTGGAGAGGAGGATCCGTCGGGAGGTCGAACCTCGGATTCAGGAGGAGCAGTGTGGCTTTCGTCCTGGCCGTGGAACAGTGGACCAGCTCTACACCCTCGGCAGGATCCTCGAGGGTGCATGGGAGTTCGCCCAACCAGTCCACATGTGTTTTGTGGACTTGGAGAAGGCGTTCGACCGTGTCCCTCGGGAGGTTCTCTGGAGGGTGCTTCGGGAGTACGGGGTGCCGAGCCAACTGATAAGGGCGGTTTGGTCCCTGTATCACCGATGCCAGAGTTTGGTCCGCATTTCCGGCAGTAAGTCGGATTCGTTCCCAGTGAGGGTTGGACTCCGCCAAGGCTGCCCTTTGTCACCGATTCTGTTCATAAATTTTATGGACAGAATTTCTAGGCGCAGCCGAGGCGTTGAGGGGGTCCGGTTTGGGGACCTCAGCATCGCGTCACTGCTTTTTGCAGATGACGTGGTGCTGTTGGCTTCTTCAGTCCGTGATCTCCAGCTCTCACTGGAGCGCTTCGCAGCCGAGTGTGAAGCGGTCGAGATGAGGGTCAGCACCTCCAAATCCGAGTCCATGGTCCTCGGTCGGAAAAGGGTGGAATGCCCTCTCCGGATCGGGGATGAGATCCTGCCCCAAGTGGAGGAGTTCAAGTATCTTGGGGTCTTGTTCACGAGTGAGGGCAGGATGGAGCGCGAGATCGACAGGCGGATCGGTGCAGCGTCGGCAGTAATGCGGACTCTGTACCGGTCCGTCGTGGTGAAGAGAGAGCTGAGCCAAATGGCAAAGCTCTCGATTTACCGGTCGATCTACGCTCCTACCCTCACCTATGGTCACGAGCTATGGGTCGTGACCGAAAGAACGAGATCCAGGATACAAGCAGCTGAAATGAGTTTCCTCCGCAGGGTGTCCGGGCTCTCCCTTAGAGATAGGGTGAGAAGCTCGGTCATCCGGGAGAGACTCGGAGTAGAGCCGCTGCTCCTCCACGTTGAGAGGAGCCAGATGAGGTGGCTTGGGCATCTCATCAGGATGCCTCCTGGACGCCTCCCCGGGGAGGTGTTCCGGGCATGTCCCACCGGTAGGAGACCCCGGGGTCAACCCAGGACGCGCTGGAGAGACTACGTCTCTCGGCTGGCCTGGGAACGCCTTGGGATCCCCCGGGATGAGCTGGAGGAAGTAGCTGGGGAGAGGAAGGTCTGGGAGTCCCTCCTAAAGCTGCTGCCCCCGCGACCCGACCCCGGATAAGCGGAAGAAGATGAAGATGAAGGATAGGTCGCAAGCGCAAAAAAAAATTCCTGGTCGTTCCAAATTTCTTAAATTTACAGATGATAGAGGTCAACCGCATTGCTGATTTTGGACTTTCAAACAGATGTTAGCCTGTGCTCTGACATGTATTTTCATCTGTGGAACCTTATGAAGATAGAACCTTATGAAGATAGATGTCCTGTCCTATTACAATTCCAGTCCAGTTGGCTAAATTTAGCACCGTGGACTTTAATTAAGATGTAGAAATATCTCACATTTAATCAATTGATATTGGACACACGTACAAGTACATGAAACAAATTTTGCGCTTCATGGCAATTAGATTTTATTTATTATTTTAAAATACAGTGGAGCCTCGGTTTTTGAACGTCCCGGTTCTCGAACAAATCGGTATTCGAACAAAAAATCTGAGATATTTTTGCTTCCGATGTCGGACGTAATTCCGTTGTCGAACCTCGCGAGATGAGCCGAGAGGAACCGCATGGCAACTGACTCCGTTCGTTATTACATTCTCGTTACTCTGAGGATTGCATCAACTCAAATCATGCCTCCAAAGGAAGCCAGTGGGAGCAGTAAAGCCATCCTAAAACACAAAGACGCTCCTAAAGCAATGTGACAGGGAGCGCCCGGTGCGCTGCGGTTGCGCGATTGGACCAAATTAAGCTCACTGCGCACTGAGGTCCACTTAAATTTTGGAAAGTACATCAGGACTTAAAAAATATTTTCTAAATTTTAGCGACCGCTCTGTCACAATGATGCGACCAGCGCGGTGCAGTTGCGTGGTCGGCGGCGCGCTATGGTTGCATATTTGGCAGTGCGCTGCAGTTGCGTAATCAGACAAAATCAAGCTCCCTGCGCACTGAGGTCCACTTAAATTTTGGAAAGTACATCAGAACTTTCAAAATATTTTCTAAATTTCAGCGACGGCTCTGTCATAATAATGCGACCAGCGGGGTGCAGTTGCATTGTCGTCGACGTGCTACAGTTGCGCGTTCGGCGGTGGGCTGCAGTTGGGCGATCGGACAAAAATGCGCAAATGAAAAAATGCTTAAAAAAGGCGGATTTCCCCTCCGTGAGTCGTCACCTTATCGTGGTGGAGGGGTTTGCGTGCCCCTATGATCCTAGGAGCCATGTTGTCTGGGGCTTCATGCCCCTGGTAGGGTCACCCATGGCAAAAGGGTCCTAGGTGAGGGGCCAGACAAAGCACGGCTCAGAAGACCCCTTATGATGAAAAAGATATATGGATGTCGTTTTCCCTCGCCCGGACGCGGGTCACCGGGGCCCCTCTCTGGAGCCAGGCCTGGAGGTGGGGCTCGAAGGCGAGTGCCTGGTGGCCGGGCCTTCGCTCATGGGGTCCGGTCGGGCATAGCCCGAAAAGAAGACGTGGGTCCCCCTTCCAATGGGCTCACCACCTATAGGAGGGGCCAAAGGGGTCGGGTGCATAGTGAGCTGGGCGGCGGCCAAAGGCGGGGACCTTGGCGGTCCGATCCCCGGCTGCAGAGGCTGGCTCTAGGGACATGGAATATCACCTCTCTGGCTGGAAAGGAGCCCGAGCTGGTGTGTGAGGCAGAAAGGTTCCGACTAGACATAGTCGGACTTGCCTCCACACATTGTTTGGGCTCTGGTACAAGCCCTCTCGAGAGGGGCTGGACTCTCTTCCACTCTCGAGTTGCCCACGGTGAGAGGCGTCGAGCAGGTGTTGGCATACTTTATTGCCCCCCGGCTGGGCGCCTGCACATTGGGGTTCACCCCGGTGAGCGAGAGGGTAGCCTCTCTCCGCCTTCGGGTGGGGGGATGGGTCCTGACTGTTGTTTGTGTCTATGCACCGAACGGCAGCTCAGAGTACCCACCCTTCTTAGAGTCCCTGGAGGAAGTGCTGGAGAGCGCTCCTTCTGGGGACTCCATCGTTCTACTGGGTGACTTCAATGCTCACGTGGGCAATGAGAGTGAGACCTGGAAGGGCGTGATTGGGAGGAACGGCCCCCCCGATCTGAACCCGAGCGGTGTTCTATTATTGGACTTCTGTGCTCGACACGGATTTTCTATAATGAACACCATGTTCAAGCATAAGGGTGTCCATGTGTGCACTTGGCACCAGGACACCCTAGGCCGCCGTTCGTCGATCGACCTTGTAGTCGTGTCATCGGATTTGCGGCCGCATGTTTTGGACACTCGGGTAAAGAGAGGGGCGGAGCTGTCAACTGATCACCACCTGGTGGTGGGTTGGCTCCGATGGTGGGGGAAGATGCCGGTCCGACCTGGCAGACCCAAACGCTCTGTTAGGGGCCTGCTGGGAACGTCTGGCAGAATCCCCTGTCAGGAAAAGCTTCAACTCCCACCTCCGGCAGAGCTTTTCCCACGTCCCGGGGGAGGCGGGGGACATTGAGTCCGAGTGGACCTTGTTCCGCGCCTCCATTGTTGAGGCAGCCGACCGGAGCTGTGGCCGTAAGGTTGTTGGTGCCTGTCGTGGTGGCAATCCCCGAACCCGCTGGTGGACACCGGCGGTAAGGGATGCCGTCAAGCTGAAGAAGGAGTCCTATAGGGCCTTTTTGGCCTGCGGGACTCCGGAGGCAGCTGACAGGTACCGGATGGCCAAGCGGAACGCAGCTTCGGCGGTTGCTGAGGCAAAAACCCGGGCGTGGGAGGAGTTTGGCGAGGCCATGGAGAATGACCTCCGGACGGCTTCGAGGAAATTCTGGTCCACCATCCGGCGTCTCAGGACGGGGAAGCAGTGCACGGTCAACACTGTTTACAGTGGAGATGGTGTGCTGCTGACCTCGACTCGGGATGTCGTGAGTCGGTGGGGGGAATACTTCGAAGACCTCCTCAATTCCACCAACACGCTTTCCTTTGTGGAAGCAAACTCCTTGGTGGCAAGGCCCCGGGGGTGGATGAGATCCGCCCGGAGTTCTTAAAGGCTCTGGATGTTGTGGGGCAGTCTTGGCTGACACGCCTCTACAGCATTGCGTGGACATCGGGGACGGTGCCTCTGGATTGGCAGACTGGGGTGGTGGTTCCCCTCTTTAAGAAGGGGGACCGGAGGGTGTGTTCCAATTACAGGGGAATCACACTCCTCAGCCTCCCTGGTAAGGTCTATTCAGGGGTGCTGGAGAGGAGGATCCGTCGGGAGGTCGAACCTTGGATTCAGGAGGAGCAGTGTGGCTTTCGTCCTGGCCGTGGAACAGTGGACCAGCTCTACACCCTCGGCAGGATCCTCGAGGGTGCATGGGCGTTCGCCCAACCAGTCCACATGTGCTTTGTGGACTTGGAGAAGGCGTTCGACCGTGTCCCTCGGGAGGTTCTCTGGAGGGTGCTTCGGGAGTATGGGGTGCCGAGCCAACTGATAAGGGCGGTTCGGTCCCTGTATCACCGATGCCAGAGTTTGGCCGCATTTCCGGCAGTAAGTCGGATTCGTTCCCAGTGAGGGTTGGACTCCGCCAAGGCTGCCCTTTGTCACCGATTCTGTTCATAATTTTTATGGACAGAAGTTCTAGGCGCAGCCGAGGCGTTGGGGGGGTCCGGTTTGGGGACCTCAGCATCGCGTCACTGCTTTTTGCAGATGACGTGGTGCTGTTGGCTGCTTCAGTCCGTGATCTCCAGCTCTCACTGGAGCGGTTCGCAGCCGAGTGTGAAGCGGTCAGGATGAGGGTCAGCACCTCCAAATCCGAGTCCATGGTCCTCGGTCGGAAAAGGGTGGAATTCCCTCTCCGGATCGGGGATGAGATCCTGCCCCAAGTGGAGGAGTTCAAGTATCTTGGGGTCTTGTTCACGAGTGAGGGCAGGATGGAGCACGAGATCGACAGGCGGATCGGTGCAGCGTCGGCAGTAATGCGGACTCTGTACCGGTCCGTCGTGGTGAAGAGAGAGCTGAGCCAAATGGCAAAGCTCTCGATTTACCGGTCGATCTATGCTCCTACCCTCACCTATGGTCACGAGCTATGGGTCGTGACCAAAAGAACGAGGTCCAGGATACAAGCGGCTGAAATGAGTTTCCTCCGCAGGATGTCCGGGCTCTCCCTTAGACATAAGGTGAGAAGCTCGGTCATCCGGGAGAGACTCGGAGTAGAGCCGCTGCTCCTCCACGTTGAGAGGAGCCAGATGAGGTGGCTCGGGCATCTCATCAGGATGAGATGCCTCCTGGACGCCTCCTTGGGGAGGTGTTCCGGGCATGTCCCACCGGTAGGAGACCCCGGGGACGACCCAGGACGCGCTGGAGAGACTACGTCTCTCGGCTGGCCTGGGAACGCCTTGGGATCCCCCGGGATGAGCTGGAGGAAGTGGCTGGGGAGAGGGAGGTCTGGGAGTCCCTCCTAAAGCTGCTGCCCCCGCGACCCGACCCCGGATAAGCGGAAGAAGATGAAGGAGAAGGTGAAGAAGATTAAAATTTTTTCCATTATTTGTAATGTGAAAACATGATCCAGAATTCAAACAATTCACTTCTCGAACAGCATTCTGGAACGGATTGTGGTCGAAAACTGAGGCTCCACTGTATTTGAATTTCCCTAAATCTAAAAACATCTTAACTTAAATGTGAATATCATTTTGTCTCTTGATAAAATTTGACTGATTACTTGTTTCTAGAATTCAGTCTCATCGTTATTTATAATATTAGTTCTACTTTGTACACTATGATAGCATATATTGAAATATTGTTCACAGGAATTTTCCCACACCTCATGGTTTGACTGGAAGATGAGCCAGTCATCAATTCTCAAATCAGCAGTGGCATCCTCTGTCTCACTGTCACTCATGTCATCCGCTGGACTGTCTGAGAAGACAGAACATAATGGTAAAGAGACAGCATCTTCTGAATCAAATTGAACAAAATAATAGACCAACTTTTGCCAATAAAATAAAAGCAGGAAAGAAAACACTTGCAAACTTGTAGAGAGTTCTAACAAAAAGTGTTTCTATCCACCGATTAGTAATTGCAAAAATATACCTGAATGAATGGGAAGGCTGCGAAAAATATGCAAAACATTTTTTACGCTTGGTGCGGGCGGATTTTTTGAAATATATCTCATTTAAATACAGTACACAGATAGCAAATGCATTTGTGGTTTTAAATTCAGGTATTGTACTGTATTTACCTGGGTTTATCTAAAATAACAGTACCTTTCTGAAATGTAGCTTCATGCAGGCCAGAGCAACGATGTCTGGAACCGCCTGCAAATATGGCAACAGTGATGGCTGTCACCAAAGTACAACAGCGAACACTGGCAATTCTGTGGCCCCTGCTCATCTCATCATAGACAAGCCATTCTGTGGGAAAGGCCTTTGATAATTTAGATGAACTATCCTGGAGAGAATTAAAAAGAAGGAATTTAATTTATAGTACCGTATTTTCCGGACCAAAAGGCGCACCGGATTATAAGGCGCACCTTCAATGAACGGCCCATTTTAAAACTTTGTCCATATAAAAGGCACACCGGATTGTAAGGCGCATAAAATAGAAGTTATACTGCAACAAACTGCGGTTGACTAGGGTTGCGATATGCATCCACTAGCCAATAACCAATGGGCCCTCTGTAAACAATCGCGTTTCTCAAACTATCCTACAAAATAATCAAAACTGATTAAATTTCGATCTAACACCTTGGTACTGCTTACCTATGTTTCCCTTCCATATCGATCCGTAAATTTACTCGAAACATTAACAGAGCAGCCTATTTTGACATGAAATAGCCTCACAGGTACAACAGCTATTCAGTGACGCCCCCTGACCACGGTTGCCGTAATGCTGGTAAGCGATGCGACCTTGTAATTTACTAGTTGTACTAAAACGTACTGAAAATTTTGGCAGAGCACTGTGTACAACCAGTACAACCAATTCATAAATTGATCCATATATAAGGTGCACCGGACTATAAGGCGCACTGTCGGCTTTTGAGAAAATTTTAGGTTTTTAGGTGCGCCTTTTAGTCCGGAAAGTACGGTACTATAGTTCTGATGCTGTGTAAAATGTAAATGAAAACAGAATTCCATGATTAAAAAATTATCTTCAACCCTTATTCAATTGAATAGTACTTTAAAAAGTTACAATTTTATGTTAAACTCATGAATGTCAGTTTTTGGGGTTTTTTTTTTGCAAATAAGCTGTCACTTTGAATTTGATGCCTGCACTGATAAAAACAGTATGTTGAGTGTACTGTAATTCTCGGACTATAGGCCACTACTTTTTGCACAAGCTTGGAACCCTGCGGCTTGTCGTCCAGTGCAGCGTATCTATGGATTTTTCATGATTTTTGTGATGACTAATACACTTTTGCACTCGTAAAAAGGCTGTGGACCGCTGTTGTGCGGAGGGATATATGACCAGACACACGGTTACTGGGGAGAAGAGTGGTGTGTTGATCGCATGTCCGTCCGCTAAGCAAATAGTCCCGTATAATTGACACAAAGAAGAGACAGAACGAGATCAAGACGGACATTACTGAAGAAAGGACGCTTTTATACACAAACCCTCATTATGGGGGACAATAGAAATGCATATGATGCCGCTTTTAAGTTAAAGGCAGTCGATTTGGCTCTTAATGAAGGGAATAGAGCTGCTGCGTTTACTGTAGAGCTTTCTTCTGGCCACTAGAGTGCACCAGGCTATTGTTGATGACATCTTGTTACGGCACCCTTTTTAGTTTTTTTTTTTCCTGGTCATGTCTTCTCCGGAGTTTTACGTGTAGCTCGTATCGCATTGCCGACTTTACCCCTGTAAGCGGTCCCATTTTATTTATTATTAGTTGTGTGTTGTTTGTGTTCCTTGCACATTACGTTTATTATGGTCGTCGCTGAGATTTATACATGTTTGTATGTTTGCAGAGCTCCATCTCTGTCAATAAAGGTTATGTTGATAAAAGTTATGCATCACCAAAGAACCATCTCTTTCCTGACAATATTCTTCATGTATGCTGCAGTTGGGCCTATCGACCTATTGATGAGTAATAATATTGGGAGGCGACGGTCTTCAATCCTCCCATTTGATGAAGACGTCTACTGGAGTTTGTCATGTCATTGCCGCAAATAAGAAATGAACCTTTACCACAAACGTCCACTTTACCCTACATGTTCCAGGTGTGATGAAATTGAAGTCAAACATAAAGTTAACTTCAAACAATTTTGCAGATTCACGGACGATTTGTTAGTCATCTCCTGAGCACTCTGCTCTGCCCACATATTGGGCTTTTGATGATGATGATCGGATGCATAAAGATGAGCAGTCATATGCAGACATATTGGATACATATATGATTTACATCCACATTGGAATTTTTTATAAGGCGATCTGAATTGAAAAAAGGGAACTGATATAAAAGTGAATATTTTCAAACAAAGTATTGGTTTGAATATTAAATATGTCGTTATTAATTTGAATCACGTTTGAAAAATATTAGAAAACCATTGTATTATGTTTTTGTTCATTTTACACAATGTCCCAACTTCATTGGATTTGAAGATTGTACTTTGTATCCTCAGCTGCCTAAAAAAATTGAGTTCTAAAAGAGTAACTTGATCTACATACCTCTTTGTTGTGGGACTGATTCAATATGGATGTAGGGTGAAAATTGATTTTTTTCTCCTCATTACTAGAGGGCAGGTTTGTCTCAGGGTTAATATAAAGCAGATTTGGGTACATGCCAGCAACCAACGCTGCCTTCACCACTGCCCAGTTTTCTGAGTTGATGTTCACATCTCGTATATCACTTCCCCCATGGGCCCTCACAAAGCCTGTAGGGAAAATAGGAATAATGAAGAGACAATTTATTGCACTGACATATATAAAAAATATTTCAGGATGCCAATGAGAAGAAAAGCAAAGAAAGAAGACAATGACAGACAACATTTATACATTTGAATAAATCTGATCAATTACAACGGACCAGTTGCACGAAGGTGTCTCAGCAGCTGCGTTCTCATCCCAAGAATCATGTCCATAGTGGCATTAGAAAGAAAGTTCTTTTCACAGAAGGACCTCTCTGAGCCATCATTGCGAGCCTTCTGCCATGCCTAAAAGTATCAACCTATGTATTAGAGGTTTGGCAAAATTGTACATTGATTGACAAAAATGTCCCAATAACTTAAAACTAAATAATCTCTCATACTATTAATAATCTTCCATATAGTAATTATTTGTGAAAATGTAAGTCAGTATTGTACTGGGCACTGAATAAAGACTTAAAATTACCTGGAAAATTCTCAGCATGGTCATGTGGTCACTGAAGCTGTTGGAAGCGAAATGTTTACGACACTGAAGAGCAGCCCTCTTCTGAGAGCCCTGGACTGGGAGAATAAAGGGGTCCCGATAACCAAATGTACAGGCAATGGTCAAAATGGGGTCAAGACACTTCAGCACTACAGCACATAGGACCATCTTTCCCAGATTGGGGTCAACAGGTAGATCAGCCAAATGGAAGCCAAGATCAGTCAGGTCTTCATTCTCGTTCATAGCATCTATTGTCTGATGAAAAAGACATGATTGAAACAATACCCAACATGTGTGATGCATTCATTGTTACGCAACTGTTATAAGCGTTTCTTACCTTAAGCATCTGCACAGCACTCTTTACAGCATGTGCTGTAGGAGGTTGTGGAGCCTTGGACAAGAACTCAGATACTGGAGAGGGAGTCAACAATTTGGTCTGCAGACATAATTCCTAACACAAAAACACACAGACACAAACACACAGAAAGACAGACACACACACAAAACAAAAATAAATACCTTGGTAAGGAATTTTAGCATCTAGGTTCTATCCAGGCTGGAGACAATTATTTTCTGTTCTTCCCATTCCATTGTAAATTGGCAGTTAATTTGTGATTTTATAATTATGTACAGTTATATGCAAAAGTTTGGGCAAACCCTGATCACTGTTCCCTCTAAACTGCGCAGCTGCGCATTTGCGCACTGCTCGCAGTCTCTGCGCACAAGAAACTCTGCTGCACACAAAATAAAATTCACCATAAACTGATTGACTAATATCTAATGTTAGACGTAATCTAATCTAATTACGTGGACGAATTATTTTCTTTCTGTGCCTTTTTGTAGTGTAAATCAGTGATTGACAGGTGTCCAGCTAATGGTATATGGTTCACTTGCGCTACATAGCCAATCATAGCATTGACAGTGCCTGAAAATGTGTCCTGCCCATCTGTGCCGTGCAGGTTAGCTAGCTAACAACAGTGCGGCGGAGTCTAGAGATGTAAATACAAAGTTAGCTAACCCCTTATCATGGCAAAACGAACAAGCAGCGACATTCACTTGCCAAGCCAAATTAAATAAGTGATATGGCGGTTCTTTTAAGATGTAATGGCTGTCAGAGTGGCGCACTGGGTAGCACGTCCGCCTCACAGTTAGGAGGGTGCGGGTTTGATTCCAACTCCGGCCCTCCGTGTGTGGAGTTTGCATGTTCTCCCCGAGCCCGCGTGGGTTTTCTCCGGGCACTCCGGTTTCCTCCCACATCCCAAAAACATGCTTGGTAGGCCGAATTAAGCACTCCAAATTGCCTCTAGGTGTGAGTGCGAGTGCGGATGGTTGTTCGTCTCTGTGTGCCCTGCGATTGGCTGGCAACTAGTTCAGGGTGTCCCCCGCCTACTGCCCGATGACGGCTGGGATAGGCTCCAGCACGCCCGCGACCCCCGTGGGGACAAAGCGGTTCAGAAAATGGTTGGATGGATGGCTGTCAGAGTGTGTGCAAATAAAAGAGCAAACGGTGAAACTGGGTACTATGGCAAACACGCAGTGAAGCCAAAGTGGCGGGCGAGTTTACGGAGGGAAAATATAGACTGAATGGAAGTTTGGCTACCTCAAGCATCACATTCAGCAGAAAAAAAGCTGTTGGAATTGTACAAAGACTCAAGATGGGACAGGGGATCGGTACATTTTTGCGGGAGAGCGCAAAAGACCAACAGAAAAGGAACGAGCTGTCACACAAAACAAAATTTGACCCCGAGCTCGTAAAGTTCTCATTGAAAATTTATTTATTTATTTATTCATTCATTTATTTATTGATTGATGTATTCATTAATTTATTCATTTATTCATTTCATCTAGTGTTGCACACAGTGGTCCACAGTGTGTACAGGGAGCTTGTGTGCTTGCACAGACACTTGGAAAATTAGAGGGAACATTGCCCCTGATCATCAAGATTTTTCTTTATAAATCATTGGTTGTTTGGAGCAGCAATTTCAGTAAAATATATAATAAATATACAGAAATCCCTCGCAATATCACGGTTCACCTTTCACGGCCTCGCTGCTTCATGTTTTTTTTCCAGTGAATTGTGTTATGGCTTCAGATGAAAAAGACACTACAGAGGTGCACTATATAGTACGTACTGATGATTAAAATTATTATTTTACTGTAGTTATCTGGAAGAAAGTGTTTACTTCTCTTTGTTAAACAAATGTTTGGGCCTGAAAACAAGTTTTACCTATCACGGTAAAAGAACGTAACCCCAGTGAAAAAGGAGGGATTAATGTAGCAGACAAACAGTAATTTTTGAGAAGTGAAATGAAGTTTACAGAATTTACAGAGTGTGCAATCGTTACTTGAAGGTAGGCCGGTGCATAAATTCGGGCACTCTTGTTGTTTTATTGATTTGAATACCTTTAGCACTAATTATTGGAACACAACATTTGTTTGTTAAGCTCATTCAAAATGATCAGGGGTGCACAAACGTTTTCATGCGACTGTATATATGATTAATAATGATAAATTATGTGATACATATGGTATAGTAATCCCTCATTTACTATCGTGGATAGTTGGTTCCAAGACCACCCGCCTGCAATGTAGAGAAAATATATTGTTACAATAGCCAGAAAAGACTTTAATGAACCTTTTTTGTAGTTTTATACATTTTGTTGTTTTCTTAAACACTCTTTTGTATTCTAAACACTTTTGTAAGCATTTTAAAGTCAAACTGACTTTCAGAAACGTTATTTATTTAAATAAATAAAAAATAAATAAGAGTAAATATATTGTTACAATATCCACACAAGACTTTTATGAAACTTTTATGAAGTGTAAACGTCAGGCTCCTCTCTGCTCTTGCGTGCTGGCCGACTGACGAGCCCCCGCAGCCCAGAGCAAGGGCATCCGCACAAGACTTTTATAATTTTATTTTTAAACACTTTATTACACTTTTATATACTTTATTGGATTTTAAACACTTTTAAAAACATTTTAAAGTGTAACCGTGTCACGGCTCCGCTCTGCTCTCGCTGTGTTGGCCGGCTGACGCGCCCCAGCGGCCCGGCACGAGGGCATCCCCACAAGACTTTTATAATTTTATTTTTAAACATTTTATTGTATTTTTAAACACTTTGAAGTGTAAACGTGTAACGGCTTTGCTCTGCTCTTGCCGCGCTGGCGGGCTGACGCACCCCCGCCGACCAGCGTGAGGGCATCTGCACAAGACTTTTACGATTTTATTTGTCAACATTATTTTGTATTTTTAAACGCTTTTTAAACATTTTAAAGTGTAAACTTGTCACGGCTCTTGCTCTGCTGTTGCTGTGCTGGCCAGCTGACGTGCCCCTGCAGCCCAGCGCGAGGGCATCTACACAAGACTTTTATAATTTTATTTTTAAACACCGTAATTTTGGACTATAAGTCGCGTTTTTTGTCATAGTTTGGGTGGGGGGCGACTTATACTCAGGAGCGACTTGCGTGATTTTTTCCACAAATTTTTAAAATTCAAAAATCCGCGATGTAGTGAAACCACGATAAACGAACCGCTATGTAGCAAGGGATTACTGTCATTTGAACTGCAAATGACGTCACCCGTGTTGCGCGGCGGTTGTTTACATAAAGGGCAAAGGATTCGATCACGGGATGACGAAGATGACAAAGGGCCCCACGTACTACCGGCATCATTAGCGGCTTTCTTTGTAAGTGACACGGAGGACGAAGAGTTTGAAGGATTTAATGATTTGGAGTGACACAGAAGGTTTGAAAAACTATTATGGCTTTTACGCACGCCCGGTCCTTATCGACGGGAGCTCTCTTTCATCTCCGTGGATGGAAGTCGGGGGCCGGTGCTCGGCCGGGTGGCTGTCCGGGGACGGTGGATAGGGCTCGGACATGGCTTTTACGCACGCCCGCTCCTATTCTATGGAGCTGTCTTCCACCTCTGTGGCTGGAAGTTCAGTAGTTGTTGGCTCGTTGAACTCTTGTTTTGTTAAATAAAGAGCCGTTTACCAAACCCAGGTCTTTCCTGGTACTTTGTTAACGTTACAATATAGTTATATACTAGATCTCTTCAGCGCACGCGCGGCATTGTTGACATAAAGAACGAGGAATTTGATCGATCGATTTAATGATTTGGAGTGACACAGACGGTTTGATAATCAAAGTCAAAGTCCGCTTTATTATTTATTTATTATTCACATGTCAAGGCACACAAAGAGATCGAAATTACGTTTCCCACCGTCCCACGGTGACTAGACACAGTACACAACGGTCACATCAAATAGCACAAAGAGTAAAACCGAACAGATAAGACCAACGAATAAGTAATAAGCAAATAACCCAAATAAATAAACAATAAATAAATAAATAGACAAATAAGAGCAGCAAAATGGAGCAAGCGCGCTAATTAACAACATATTAATATGCTGTAATATGATAGTTATTTGAAATATACTTTATATATCGTTATATGGGTCTGTGGAATAATTAGAAATGCAACTTACAACGGGTCTGATCTGAGCATATGCGGCGCATACGCGGCATTGTTTACATAAAGCACGATCGATGGATTTAATGAATTGGAGTTACACAGATGTTTTGATAAAAGTGTTATTTATGTAATACTTGAATAACTCTGAATGTTACGTCAGGCCCGTTCTCAGCTCCTCGTTTGTGTATATGTCACGTTAGCATACCGTATTGTTTAGCCTGTTGTTGCTGGTTCATGTCTGTTTTTGGTGTTGGATTTTGACAAATAAATTTGCCCCAAAAGTGTGACTTATACTCCGGTGCGACTTATATATGTTTTTTTTTTCACTTTATTGTGCATTTTATTGCTGGTGACTTGTACTTCGGAGCGACTTATAGTCCGAAAATTACGGTATTACACTTTTAAACACTTTATTGTATATTTAAACACTTTTAAAACTGTTTTAAAAAGCTTGCTATGCCCGTCTGCTTTGATGACGTGCAAAGCAAGCTCGCTGACTGGCTCGTCTTGCCTCGTCGTCCTGCTCTGCCGTCATTCCTGCCCTCCTTGTCTCTTTTAAATTTTGTGTGAGCCCGTGTTGTATTTGGTTATCTGGCTTCGTTCGTGACAAAAGGAAATGCAAATCAGAGATGCTGCTGATTCTGCTGACCCGAACGAAGTGGAAGAGTGAATACGTATAGCGCGACAGCGAGAGGTTGAAATAAAGCGCGGTTAGAACTGCTCTTACAGCCAATCAGCGGCAAGGATACAGATCAACATGTTCCCATTGGTCTCGTCTCCTCTACCGGCCAATAGTGTGCTGTAAAGTCATATGGGAAGACAAAGTCCCGCGCTCCGAGTGACGGCGCAAAAAGCGCGATGCACCGAATATATTCGCACTATTTGTTTTCATATATCCCGCAATGCACTGAGGCCACAATAGGTGACACGCGAAGTGGGGAGGGATTACTCTATATATTTTATAAATGGTGAGCAGATCACTGAATCCCTACATTTGGCCAATAAAGATTGTTAATTTTGATAACAGTAATAGTGAACACAGCCTTTCACTTGATCTGATTTTATCTCTAGTATTTATAGTTCTGTGCATCCAATTTGCTTGGTCATGGACACAATATAGTCACAATAACAAACCTTACATGGATATCAAAACTGAAAACAGGATCTACCTGCAGAGGCATTCGTAGCAGCTGTGGAACCTGAAACTCCTGCATATTGTTGAACCTTAGTTGACTGAAGAGGTGGAAGCAAATCCCTGGTTGACAGCGTCCGGCTCTGTAGACATTGACTTTGAAGTTAATGTTCAATTTTGTCAAACACTTATTATCAGTAAGTAAATGGGCACAGCTATTTCAAAATTGTATCTCACAAAATACAATATGAGAAGCATGACAAATCCTAAATATGGACATTATAGTTATTACCTTCCTCTTCGTTGAAGAGCGCTGGCTTTTGAAATCCAGACTGTCTTTAACATTGAGATGCGACTGATGGTATCAAAAGATTTCTTTAAAAAAAAAAAAGAAAAAGACCGGTGTACAGATAATTTGTCCATTAATAACTACAAATGTTATGGAATATTCTTGAAAACTTTCATACCTCTTTGACTTTTCCAGAATCAATCACAAAGACAACATCATTAATGGTTACGCTTGTCTCAGCAATGTTAGTAGAAAGAATCTGAGCAGGGGTGAAAGGTACAGCAAATGTTTTTTTTTTACAATTAATCTAATTTGTTTATTACAAACAGTATACGTCAAATATATCTCAATATTTAAAATCAATTGAAGTTTCCTTAGAAACATAACATGTATTCTTACATGTAAATATAGAAAAATATGAACTTACAATCTTTCTAACACTCGGTGGAGACTTCTTCATGGCTTTTTTCTGTTCAATGCTTGGCATGTCTGAATGAAGTGTGAACACTTGGTACCTGAGAGAAATATACATGTCATAGCCATGCTTTAGAACGGTGCTATACCTGACATGAATGGCTTCATGAAGATAATCTGGGACAAGATATTTTAATGGCAGAAATGAGCCATTGTTATTTGCCACTGGTGTACAAAGCTTTCGAGCCTATCTCAGTGGTCCGCAAATTGTATAGGATAAGATATATAAAGCCCTTCTCTCATTGAGCGGCAAGTAATTGGGAATTGTTTCGAAGGTAACTAATGCCTGACAGGATTCATCAGGGTTTGTTCAAGGCCAAAAGTGCCAAGCAGTCGGCAGACCAGCAGCAGACGTTCACCTGTTCTTTCATGTCCCAGGGGAATTTGAACATGCGACAAGAAAAATCACTAAAACTCTCGGCAAACGTTTTGCAAACATTTGGAACCTTGAACCAACGCTGACGAACTCTGACGTGAAAGCAACATAAGCTGCGTTCTAAAACAATTTGCCGCTCGATGGGATTCATGCCTAAGGATACAATATGAGGAGATGGAGATCAAACCTACCGTATTTTTCGGACTAAAAGTCGCTCCGGAATATAGGTCGCATTAGCCATAAAATGCACAATAACGTAAAAAAAAAAGATATACCGTAATTTTGGACTATTAGTCGCTCCGGAGTATAAGTCGCACCAGCCATTAAATGCACAATAAAGTGAAAAAAAACATATATAAGTCGCTGCGGAGTATAAGTCGCACTTTTAGGGCGAATGTATTTGTCAAAATCCAACACCGAAAACAGACATGAACCAGCAACAACAGGCTAAACGATACGGTATGCTAACGTAACATATACACAAACGAGGAGCTGAGAACGGGCCTGATGTAACATTCAGAGTTATTCAAGTAAGTAATACATAAATAACACGTTTATCAAACCATCTGTGTCACTCCAATTCATTAAATTCATTGATGTGCTTTATGTAAACAATGCTGCAGTACGCGTATGCGCCGCATATGCTGACGTTGGACTATTTGTTTATTGGTTTGCATTTCTAATTATACCACAGATCCATATAACAATATATAAAGTATATTTCGAATAACTATCTTATTACAACAACATTATCAAACCATCTGTGTCACTCCATATCATTAAATCCATCGATCGTCTATTAGGTAAACAATGCAGAGTACACTCGCCCTCGGATTCGTCATGATTTGCATTTCTAATTATTTCACAGAACCATATAACGATATATAAAGTATATTTTAAATAACTATCATGTAGTAACAATATTATCAAACCATATGTGTCGCTCCAATTCATTAAATCTATCAATCGTGTTTATGTAAACAATGCTGCCTATGTGCCGCATATGCTGACGTCGGACCCGTTGCAAATTGCATTTCTAATTATACCACAGACCCATATAGCGGTATATATAGTATATTTTAAATAACTATCATATTACAACATTACGGTACATTACATATAACGGTATATATAGTATATTTTAAATAACTATCATATTACAACAACATTATCAAACCATCTGTGTCACTCCAAATCATTGAATCCATCGATCAAATTCCTCGTTCTTCATGTCAACAACGGCGCGCGTGGGCTGCAGCGATCTAGTACATAACTATTTTGTAGCGTTAACAAAATACCAAGAAAGACGTGGGTTTGGTAAACGGCTCTTTATTTAACAAAACAAGAGTTCAACGAGCCAACAACTACTGAACTTTCAGCCACGGAGGTGGAAGAGAGCTCCATAAATAGAACCGGGTGTGCGTAAAAGCCATGTCCGAGCCCCATCCACCGTCCCCGGACAGCCACCCGGCCGAGCGCCGGCCCCCGACTTCCATCCACGGAGGTGAAAGAAAGCTTCGTAGAGTATGACCGGGCGTGCGTAAAAGCCATCTCCGAGCCCCATTCACCGTCCCCGGACAGCCCCCCGGCCGAGCGCCGGCCCCCGACTTTTATCCACGAAAGTAAAAGAGAGCTCCCGTCGAGAAGGACCGGGTGCGCGTAAAAGCCATAATAGTTTTTCAAACCTTCTGTGTCACTCCAAATCATTACATCCTTCAAACTCTTCGTCCTCCGTGTCACTTACAAACAAAGCCGCTAATGATGCCGGTAGTACGTGTGGCCCTTCGTCATCGTCATCCCGTGATTGAATCTTTGGCGTTTATGTAAACAACTGCGGCGCCACTGACGTCACTTGAAATTCAACTTACAGCAATTCCTTGCTACATCGCGGTTCATTTATCGCGGGTTCACTTTTCTTGGGGGGGGGATTTTGAAAATTTGTGAAAAAAAAATTCACATAAGTCGCTCCTCAGTATAAGTTGCCGCCCCCCCCACCCAAACTAAGAAAAAAAACGCGACTTATAGTCCGAAGATTACGGTAATCAAAGAAGTACCATTCAACCTAAACCAACGGTGAGTGCACTACTAAAGGGTTCGTTAATATAAAAGATTATCAGCTTATTTTTTTAAGCAGCTTACCTTTTGGAAACGGTGGAAAATCTTGTATCATCGTAGAGGATACGGTCCCTGAGCGACACAATGTCATCATATCCAGGAAGAAAAATTAGCACCGCACCTGAGACAAACACCTATGATCAAATTTGAGCAGATTCAGAAGTACAGTTTCTTGAATGTGGTACATAATTAAGATTTTCTTCAAACATTACTGGCAAAATAACTATCGATTTCATGCACTCGAGTGCATGTTTTTGTTATTTGAATCTCCATCTATTATCGATGAAAGTATTTACAATTTTTCCTTGTAATGAATGAGCTGTGATTAAGTTTAATACATTGACTAGCTAAGGAGTTCTGTTGAACAATAAACAACCAATGTGTCCTTATTTGCGTACTACTATAACCGGTGAACTTGAATATAGATTTCCTTCCAAGAAATTACTGTCTAGTTTTGCATTTCAACTACTCCGCATTTGCAAAGGATATATTGTAAAAGGTTTTTGGATAAAAATTGTGCTGAATTTGAGGAAACAATTTTGCCCTGTTGTAACTTGTATAATGGATGTTTCAGAACTAAAATTGCCAGTAAAGAGATTGTGATGAGACACACCATCACACATGGTTGAGCAGATCATGTGCAGCAGGTCCATGATGAGATCTAGGTCTACAAACTCATCATCAAATGTGTGATGGTACAATTTGAGCAGGTCTTTGGAGGTTTGCTCAGCACTGGGACACTGATCCATTGGGGTCCCATTCTGGTCTTTCGTTTTAATGGCACTGCACAAACAAAGATATCCAAGCAATTACATGATTATTTCTTTACGCATTATTCAGGATTTCACCACACAAAACTTCATCTTTTATGGCAAATGGCAATAAGATCACGAATACAAGTCACCAAAATTCACCAATTCTTTGCAGAACTTTTATGGACAGAATTCCTAGGCGCATTGCTGTACTGGTCCATTGTGGTGAAGAGGGTGATGAGCCCAAAGGCGAACCTCTCGATTTACCGGTCAATCAACGTTCCTAACCTCACCCATGGGCACAAACTGTCGGTCGTGACCGAAAGAACGAGATCCCAGATACAACCAGCTGAAATGAGTTTCCTCCAACTCTGACCACAACCAAAATAATTTTAAATATAAAAATGATTTACATTAAGTAATATTGTGATATAATTGTACTTTAAAAAGCAGTGAAGAAAACTAATTGATAACCCAATATTGATACAGTACAATATGACCATAAAGAATGTACCGTAATTTTCGGACTTTAAGTCGCTCCGGAGGATAAGTCGCACCAGTCATAAAATGCACAATAAAGTGAAAAAAAACATATATAAGTCGCACCGGAGTATAAGTCGCACTTTTGGGGCAAATTTATTTGTCAAAACCCAACACCAAAAACAGACACGAACCAGCAACAACAGGCTAAACGATACGGTATGCTCACGTGACATATACACAAACGAGGAGCTGAGAACGGGCCTGACGTAACATTCAGAGTTATTCAATAAGTATTACATAAATAACACTTTTATCAAACCATCTGTGTCATTCCAATTCATTAAATCCATCGATCGTGCTTTATGTAAACAGTGCCGCGTATGCGCCGCATATGCTGACGTCGGACCCGTTGTAAGTTGCATTTCCAATTATTCCACAGACCCATATAACGATATATAAAGTATATTTCAAATAACTATCATATTACAACAATATTATCAAACCATCTGTGTCACTCCAAATCATTAAATTCATCAATCAAATTTCTCGTTCTTTATGTCAACAACGCCTCGCGTGCGCTGCAGAGATCTAGTATATAACTTTACTGTAGCGTTAACAAAGTACCAGGAAAGACGTGGGTTTATATAACAACAATATTATCAAACCATCTGTGTCACTCAATCATTAAATCCATCGATCAAATTCCTCTTCCTTCATGTCAACAACGCCGCGCACGCGCACTGCACAGATCTAGTATATAACTATATTGTAGCGTTAAAGTACCAGGAAAGACATGGGTTTGGTAAACGGCTCTTTATTTAACAAAACAAGAGTTCAACGAGCCAACAACTACTGAACTTCCAGCCACGGAGGTGGAAGAGAGCTCCATGAATAGGACCGGGCGTGCGGAAAAGCCATGTCCGAGCCCCATCCACCTTCCCCGGACAACCACCCGGCCGAGGGCCGGCCCCCGACTTCCATCCACGGAGGTGAAATAGAGCTCCCGAGAAGGATCGGGCGTGCGTAAAAGCCATAATAGTTTTTCAAACCTTCTATGTCACTCCAAATAGTTAAATCCTTCAAACTCTTCGTCCTCCGTGTCACTTACAAACAAAGCCGCTAAAGATGCCGGTAGTACGTGGGGCCCTTCGTCATCTTCGTCATTCTGTGATCGAATCCTTTGGCCTTGAAGTAAACAACCGCTGCTGCGGCATGAATGACGTCACTTGCAGTTCAAATGACAGTAATCCCTTGCTACATCGCGGTTCGTTTTTCGGGGTTTCTCTACATCGCCGATTTTTGAATTTTGAAAATTTGTGAAAAAAATCACATAAGTCGCTTCTGAGTATAAGTCGCCACCCCCCCCCCCCATCCACCCAAACTATGACAAAAAACGCGACTTATAGTCCGAAAATTACGGTACATATACTATCAGTGCAGATGTGCATTTAGGAGCTGTCATACTCACATTGAAGACTCAAGAAGATCAACAGCATCTAACTGTTGTGCGTATTTTGCAAAGTCCAAGGCACTCCTTTAATTAATAGAAATAGTAGTGATAGTCTAAGATGATGTAATGTGAAGACAAAACACATTTTTCTTGCCTTGGCAATAACATCAATAAATAAACAACGTATCATACCATCCATTTCCTGCCTTCAAGTTGATGTCCGCCCCCATGTTAAGCAACTGCTCCATCTCTGCGAGGAACCCTCGACCTGCTGTCACCATCAAAGGTGTGGCCCCTGTCTTGCTGTGCATGTAGTTCACTAGGCAAATCAATACAAACACGAGGACACAACTGGTCACGTTCCACATGAAAATATGTCAAATAGCTCTTGAGACATTTCATATACGTAAGTATACACTGCCAACTAAAATGTTATCTATTGTGTTTATTCAGGACTACATAGTCATACCATTAACATCTTCATAGAGAATGAGATTGAAGAGTTGAACAATATATTCCTGGTCTGCAATCATGAAAATATTAGCAATGCAAGTATCCATATCTTTTACAACCCATGGCTGCAACTGCTCAGAGCTTTTCACATTCTGTAACACAAAAAAAACAAAAATGAAGCATATACAGTCCTGCTCACCATTATTGGCAGTTAATGTACCGTAATTTTCTGACTATAAGACGCGTTTTTTGTCATAGTTTGGGTGGGGGGGCGACTTATACTCAGGAGCAACCTCTATGTGATTTTTTTTTACAAAATTCAAAAATCCGCGATGTAGTGAAACTGCAATAAACGAACCGCGATGTAGCAAGGGATTACTGTCATTTGAACCGCAAGTGACGTCACCCGTGCCGCGCAGCAGTTGTTTACATTAAAGGCAAAGGATTCGATCACGGGATGACGAAGGGCCCCACGTACTACCGGCATCATTAGCGGCTTTGTTTGAAAGTGACACGGAGGACAGAGTTTGAAGGATTTAACGATTTGAAGTGACACAGAAGGTTTGAAAAACTATTATGGCTTTTACGCAGGCCCGGTCTTTCTCGACGGAAGCTCTCTTTCACCTCCGTGGATGGAAGTCGGGAGACGGCGCTTGGCCGGGTGGCTGTCCACAGACGGTGGATGGGGCTCGGACATGGCTTTTACGCACGCCCAGTTCTATTTATGGAGCTCTCTTCCACCTCCGTGGCTGGAAGTTCAGTAGTTGTTGGCTCGTTGAACTCTTGTTTTGTTAAATAAAGAGCCATTTACCAAACCCACGTCTTTCCTGGTACTTTGTTAACGCTACAATATCATTATATACTAGATCTCTGCAGCGCACGCGCGGCGTTGTTTACAAAAAGAACGAGGAATTTGATCGATGGATTTTATGATTTGGAGTGACACAGATGGTTTGATAATATTGTTGTTATATAATCCCACGTCTTTCCTGGTACTTTGTTAACACTGTAATATAGTTAAATACTAGATCTCTGCAGTGGACGCGCGGCGTTGTTGACATAAAGAACGAAGAATTTGATTGATGGATTTAATGATTTGGAGTGACACAGATGGTTTGATA
Organism: Syngnathus leptorhynchus; assembly: GCF_054491065.1. Lineage (NCBI taxonomy): Eukaryota > Metazoa > Chordata > Actinopteri > Syngnathiformes > Syngnathidae > Syngnathus > Syngnathus leptorhynchus. The sequence goes on along the minus strand of NC_141206.1, from coordinate 1,793,453 downwards.
ATATTGTTGTTATATAAACCCACGTCTTTCCTGGTACTTTGTTAAAGCTACAACATAGTTATATATTAGATCTCTGCAGCGCACGCGCGGCGTTGTTGACAAAAAGAACGAGGATTGATGGATTTAATGATTTGGAGTGACACAGATGGTTTGATCATATTGTTGTAGTATGATAGTTATTTGAAATATACTTTATTGTTATATGGGTCTGTGGAATAATTAGAAATGCAACTTACAACGGGTCCGACGTCAGCATATGCAGCGCATACGCGGCATTGTTTACATAAAGCACGATCGATGGATTTAATGAATTGGAATGACACAGATGGTTTGATACACGTGTTATTTATGTAATACTTACTTGAATAACTCTGACTGTTACGTCAGGCCCATTCTCAGCTCCTCGTTTGTGTATATGTCACGTTAGCAGACCGTATCGTTTAGCCTGTTGTTGCTGGTTCATGTCTGTTTTTGGTGTTGGATTTTGACAAATAAATTTGCCCCAAAAGTGCAACTTATACTCCGGTGCGACTTATTAATGTTTTTTTTTCACTTTATTGTGCATTTTATGGCTGGTGCGACTTATAGTCCGAAAATTACGGTACATATAATGCCGTTTTCATTGTGGAAATGTTTATCAAGAACGAATCTGTAACTGCAACACAACGAGCGTTCTGTTTGCGTTCAGACTTGCATTTCTAATTCTTCCACAGACCCATATAACGATATATAAAGTATATTTCAAATAACTATCATATTACAACAATATTATCAAACCATCTGTGTCACTCCAAATCATTAAATCCATCGATCAAATTCCTCGCGTGCGCTGCAGAGATCTAGTATATAACTATATTGTAGCGTGAACAAAATACCAGGAAAGACGTGGGTTGGGTAAACGGCTCTTTATTTAACAAAACAAGAGTTCAATGAGCCAACAACTACTGAACTTCCAGCCACGGAGGTGGAAGAGAGCTCCATAGAATAGGAGCAGGCGTGCATAAAAGCCATGTCCGAGCCCCATCCACCGTCCCCGGACAGCCACTCGGCCGAGCGCCGGCCCCCGACTTCCATCCACGGAGGTGAAAGAGAGCTCCCGTCGAAAAGGACCGGGCGTGTGTAAAAGCCATAATAGTTTTTCAAACCTTCTGTGTCACTCAAAATCCTTAAATCCTTCAAACTCTTCGTCCTCCATGTCACTTACAAACAAAGCCGCTAATGATGCCAGTAGTACGGGGCCCTTCGTCATCTTCATCATCCCGTGATCGAATCCTTTGCTCTTTATGTAAACAACCGCCGCGCGGCACAGGTGACGTCACTTGCAGTTCAAATGACAGTAATCCCTTGCTACATCGCGGTTCGTTTATCGCGGTTTCACTACATCGCAAATTTTTGAATTTTGAAAATTTGTGAAAAAAAAATCACCTAAGTCGCCCCCCCACCCAAACTATGAAAAAAAAAAGCGACTTGTAGTCTGAAAATTACGGTACTTTAAAGCATTTGGCAAACTGTGTGTTTCCAAAGACATTACCAGTGTCTTGATGGTGCCTCCTTCATCTAGATCATTGCTGGCCCTGAATAAGTTAGAGGATGCCAGGTGTGTGTTTTGCCCATCTTCAATACTGGTTTTCTCCTCTATTTTGCCCCTCTTTGTCAAAAGGTTCTGAGTCTCCTTCCCTGACAGACAGAATCACAGTGATGTGAACCAGACGATACTGTTGTTTCAAACACTAATATTCATACTTCTCTGGGATTCTTCCTTGTTTTTGCCCACTTCTTCATTGTTAAAACCCACGAACTTCAAAACGTCTTCAAGGAAATGTTGTTTCACTTCATACTGTCTTCCTTTGACTACAAAAAAAACAAGACAATTTATTCACAAGTCATGCAAAATAAAAGTTGAATATTTTCACAATGAGTAGCTAGCACATATTCATTAGTTCATTTGATTGTGTGAGATGATGCTCCTGATTCCTGATTCATACTTTATTGAAATAGATATAGTTCTTCATGTCTGAGTAGTTTAAAAGGCAGACAGTGTAAAAAGCAGATAATGGCCTGTAAGAAATTCCTGTAATGTGTGATAATGTGTTCACTGAAACCACACGGTATGTTTAAAAACTCGACGTTGAATTTTAGGATCACAAATAGAGGGCACACAATTCTGTGTAGACCTGGTTAGTAAGAACAGCTTCCATATCTGTTCGAGGAAGCACTCAAGTTTGCACCAGTTTTTGAAAATCTTTAGTGAATCAGATTTAGTGTCGATGAGGTTTAGGTGTACTATAGTGTACTATATTTCTTTTTTTTTTTTTTTTTTATGGATAAAGTGCCCACAAACACTGTGCATCTCCTAAGTGCTTGAGGATTGACTACTGCATTATTGTGTTGGAATGAAGACTCAATTGAACAGTCTCTTTATTTTTGGATCATTTAGGTTTCAGATTATGATTTGATATGAAGGTGGACATTAGACATGCCAGATGCCAGCAGTGAAAAAGATTCCCTTATATTATGGGAGCAAAGCAACTATTAACTCAAACAAACCAATTACACCAGAATCACAGTTTATAATGTCTTACGATGAAAAACAGGACAGGACCAAGCGCCAAAATACTTGAGGAACAAGTCAACATCCAAAGAAGCACTGGAGAGAACCAGTTTTATTGCAGGTATTTCCTCAAGTACATCAAGCATCTTCGTGAGCAAAAAGTCAGTGAGACCATCGCGCTCATGCACCTCATCCTTAAAAAACACAGCAAAGTAGGTTAGCCTGGCAGATTGATTTTTAGGAAGCAACCAAGTGTATGAACAGAAACACCTAAATACAAATAGTGAGACCACAAACATATTTTCAGAGTTTAGAATTGTACGTTAAATGCGCACCACAATGACATGTGTGACAGATGCCAGACTGACATCTCCAGCCATGAGTGTCCTGAGTAAAACTCCAGTCGTACAGAAAGTAAGTAGAGTCTTGGGAGAAACCCTATGGAGTCAAAACCAAGAATCATTTACACAATTTCACAAAGATTATAAGAAGGAATAAGAGTTTAATTCTGAGTGTAGGGTTTTTTGTTGTTAAAATTATTTTACACTTTTTCAAATGTACAAATAGCTCATAAAATACAAACACTGTCTAGTCTGTGCAAAAGTATGGGATAATTTCAGAGGATTGGGACTTGTACACATATATCTCCCCCATATAACCTAACTATAATTTTAGGTGAGGTGCTACTGTGCTCCTAGAAAATATCATAGGCTCTCTCTACACCCTACACCGCTCACTGAAGTGCACACATAGCTTTTATGAGCTATTCGAGCTATTTGGACAGAGCCTTCGTCTGGAGCCTTTTTTCTTTTGCCACAAGAACTTCATTGCTCTGCCAAGGCGGAAAGCTCTGAAATTATTATTATTATTATTATTGTTATTATTATTATTTTTATCATTATTTAGGAAATTTTGAGTAAAAGGGGTTTTACCTGCTCTCTAGTCTAATGTGATAGCCAACAGTCTTGCCGATTGTCTCTCCCCTCTCAGCTGCCACTCTCTCAGCGACAGTGATAGCAGCCAGACGTCTGGGCTGAGTACAGAAAATTCTGCAGCGCTCTCCTTTCTTGCTGCAGTCGTCCAACAGAAACTGTGGAATCTGATCAAAAGTATATGAAAAATCCAATTATTTAAATGGCAAACCCAACAGTGAAACCCACACCAAAAATAAGCACTATCTAATGTTGAAGCAAGATCTGCTCAGGTCGGATCTGTTTTTATCCAAATGGCTCCTCCACTGTGCTTAAACATTACTTATGTTGGTTGCAATGCAGTAAATTTCTCATGGCAACCAGAATTCCCCAAGTAAGGTTTTTTAAACTAATGTGTTGATCTGGGTTAAAAAAATTAAACCCCCCCCCCTAAAAAAAAATAAACAGTGCCTCACGAATGCATTACCCTCCTCTTTGAACTTTTTGACCTTTTGCCACTTTTCAGCTTTCAAATATAAAGATAAAATTGCATATTTTGTGAAAAAGCAAAACTAGTGGGACACAATCATGAAGCAGAACAAAATTGATATAATAATATAAAGTTTTTTTTATCATTAGATGTTGGGTGTTCAAAATTATTCACCCACTTTAAGTCCCTGCAGTGGAAAGCTCGTGGAAAAGTGACGACCAGTTAAATTGTGACACTGAATGTACAAAAATGTCACTGAGCAGTATTCATAAACAATTGTATTGATTTTGCAATCCTTCTCTTACCTGGGTGGTTTTTCCAGAACCCGTCTCTCCTACGATCAGTACCACTTTGTTTTCTTCAATTAGTCTGACTATCTGTTCCTCATGCTCATACACAGGCAGCGCACAGCGGAAACTGTCAAACTCTGATGTCCTCCTCCTTGGGGGAACCACAGAAACGCCACTATCCAGGCACCCCTTTGGCCTGTTCATGTCAAAGCTGTTGTCTGATTGATAGAAGACAGAACATGATACAACTTTGTCCAAATGTGACTAGAACAGCCAAACGTTTGCATGACTACAACTTTTAGTGCGCTGTCATTCACTGTACATATATGAAAATATTGAACACAATCTGAAATCCAATATGCATTTTATTATTGGTTTATTGACACCATTGGGTGCACATGTTGCAACCTTTACAGTTGTTGATGACTTTTTTTAATGATAATTCAAAGACTGTGGATTCTACATTCAATAACTGCACCTGATTAGGTATAAAAGGCTACAATATACATACAATATACACTGCATTTTGTGCAAACTGCCAAGAGCTGGCACATACAAGATCACAGTCACGATTGTATACTAAAATAAAGCTATTTGTGTAGTGTGGTGTGCTTGTGTTGGACTTATTGAGTACACCACCAATAGAGAAGTAAAAAACACACACTTGGGGATTTTTATCCTTGTCTTGTGCGAGGTTCTCATGTTTAAAACAAATATGAAAAATCAAGTGTGTACCCAGCTAAGCCAATGAAATACGCTTCTGTTTCACACTCCCCGTATACATGCTTCACAAACTCAAAAGGAAAATATTGATTACGTTAAAATAAGGTCTTTGTGAGACCCATCCCATCCCTAACGTTAAGTTCAAATCAAATATGTTGTGATGAGTAAAGCAGTGAACCAGAAAGTGCTGTTTCCAAAAGTCCATCATTGTGACTTAATTTCTGCTACCAAAAACTGAAACAAAACTCACCATGTTGTGAAGCGACAGACCGCTTGCTTTTGCTGCTGGCTTGAAGGTCTTCACGCTCTTTACTGGTGATAGGAAACTTCTGAAGAAGGATGTGGACGGCATGTAAAGAGGTTTGGGAAAGTGTCAGAAGCATGGCAGACCTATGACTGTCGAGATTCTTTTTCCTGATCGTGACGAAGCGATTTGAGCCTTTCCTGAAAAAGAAAATATAACATTACCATTTGTGTTTTGGACAGAAATAAATCTTCATTTGTATGTTTCTGAAATGGTTCATACAAACAATATATGTCAAAACCCGTAGCCAGATTCTATTTTTTTAACTGACATACATTTTTAAAGCTAATTCTATCAAAGTCAAAGTCCGCTTTGTCAATTTCTTCACGTTAAGACACACAAAGGGATCAAAATTACGTTTCCCACCGTCCCACGGTGACTAGACACAGTACACAACACATACAATCAAATAGCACAAAGAGTAAAAACGAACAGACAAGAGCAACGAATAAGTAATAAGCAAATAAGTATGTAAGTATGTGTGGTTATCCATGAATTTGCTGTTCAACCCAAAAAAAAAAAGACATCATTTATTTGCAAATTTACCATTTTTTTAATTTTAGGGAAAACTACAATGTCTTCCGTTAATTGACCAAAAAATGTAATCCAGGGATGAGAATGGCAAATGTGAAAAAACACTGAAAAGTAGCGAAGGGGATTTATTTTTTAACTATATCATGACAATATCATGACAATAGCGTAACATTAGCTTACATGTAACATCATGTTACTTTCTAAACCCACATGCTTGTAAAAGTAAAAAAGTACCTTTGTGTTTTTTTGCTTCGATGTGCTCCTTAATGTTCCTAGCGCCGCGGCCTCCATAGCTGATCATATGTTGACAGAAAATACGCAAAACCTTCCCCGGGACATCTACTTTACAGATATGTTCTGTCAGGCACGTGGTCCGTAGACTGTGTTCCGAGTTGTACAATGACGCTGCTCTCGAGCCATCCTCATCTATTTCCCTGGCACGATCCTCATGCTGTCGAAAACCTTTGCTGAGTAGGCCCGAGATCAGGGGTAGGCAATTCCGGTCCTCGAGGGCCGGTGTCCTGCATGTTTTCTATGTCACCTTGTTGCAACACACGTGATTAAAATGGTCAGATAATTAACAAGGTCTGCAGAAGCTGGATAACAATCCTGATCATTTGAATTAGGTGTGTTGCAGCAGGGAGACCTATAAAACATGCAGGTTTCGAGGACCGGAATTGCCCACCCCTGCCCTAGCTCTATCTAACTAAATAACTCGTCTACAAGTGATGAAAACCCAATCGCAAATTTACATTGTGGAGGTGTAAAAACACTAGTTCTCCACGTAAGTTAACAAGTGGAAACGATGTGACGAAAGTAGTGCCAAAATGCTGCCTAAAACAAATGTCGCATCACTGCTGCCAGTGAGTTAGGTTTAGAGGCAAACCGATTTCCGTACTCACAGCTTAACTAATTTTGCCTTGAGATGTGCCAAAAGATGCCGTCGCGGCGGGCGAATGCTCGCGAGTCGCCGAGGCTAAAGTTGCCCGGCCACTTCCCTACACCCCCCCCCCACACACACACACACACACACACACACATATTGTTGGAGTAATCTCGGGAAAGCCTTGGCCTGCCAGACCAGGAGGCCTTATATTTTACGAGTTTACGACTCTCCTTTAAACTAAATACTTTGTATTTAGTTTAAAGAAAGTCTATTGATCCCCGTCAGCTTTATGGTTCCTTCCTGTCCTTTTATGTTTGTTTTGTAAGAAGTCTTCAATGACAATGAGCAGGTCTTCTTTGCTTGCGAGATGTTCTTTGTTTAGGGACTTCATTCCTTTTAGTTAACTGTAGCTTTGATTCATAGATTGTAGATGATAGAAACTGGATATATACAGTTTGAAGTAGTCACATTAAAGTTATCCCATATTTACTCAATGTTCGTTTAAGGAACTGTATACCAGTTACCTTACATTTACTTAATATGTGTTGAAATGTTTAAGTAGGGCTAGATATTATTATTATTATGTGTTGTGTTAGTTTACTAAGAAGATAAACTTAGCAAGGGTTTAGTTGCATTGTTCCACAGGTAAGCGACATTCAACGTGCTTCAAGTTATCTGATCACAGTCGAGGAGGAGTCGGCCACTCATGGAGAGGACAACTGGTTGGGGGAAGAAAGCAGACTCTGCAGTCCCAATGCGGGGGTCGAGGGCCGACAAGTGCTAGATCACACTACACTACATTCCTTAGCTAATCAGTGTTGCTACAACCACTATCTCCCCTCCCTTTAGTGTGGCAACGCCTCTGTAACCAGGGCAACCAAGACATTAAAAAGAGGAGCACGTGGAGGAGGAACTCAGAACTGGTGGAGATTGTAACTGAGCTTCCTTTCTCTATCGTTCTCCTCGCGAGTAAACTCATCCTGGTTGTCTTCTCCTCTTCGTTCCAGCATGTGATTTAATGTCTGATCATATTCAGACCCAACACATATATATAAAATAAATTTCTCAACGAAAATTCACAAAATGTTCACGAAAATAATACTCTCGACGGAAAAAAACATGGAAATCCGCGGATTCACGGAAAATTCTCATCCCTGGTAATCTTATCTTAATTTAATAACTCACCTTTTTGCTATTTCTGTGCTTCTTAAATGCCCACTGATACCACAAAATGGTCCTAATAGAAATTTAAGCGTGCCAAACAAATCATAGGTGCTGCTTGCTGTGTCAATCACTGATCCGACAGGCTGAAAGTCACAACAACCTTTCACCTAATATGTAATATTTATTGCACAGGAATTTGGTGCAGTTTTGTTGCATTTCAGTGCCAAAGAACTATGTTGAAGTGACACATTATGGACGTAAAGCGTAAAGCTATGCATGTCAGAGTGGAGTAAATTTAGCCAGGAGACAGTCTCAAAATTCTATGCACTTTGGGTGCATCATTTAACAAATAAAATTTTTGAAAACAGTTTATTTTTTGGGGTAATGTTAAACAGATTTGAAACGCTATTCAACTGTATCATGCACTTCGGGTGCATGATTTTATTTTTAGGGGTAATGCAAAACAGATCTGAAATGCTCTTCACCTGTTTGGGTAAACAGTTTGTGTTGTGTTTTGGGTTTAATTAAACTATAAAGCGGTTTAGATAATGGATGGATGCTATCTGCTAAAATAGCATAAAAACATGATAAAATTACAAAAATATATTTTGTTTGTTTAAGACTAAAATCTATTTGAAAGGCTTGGTTGTCACAGTTCAATACGAACACTAGATAGTTCTAGTGAATTATAAATTAAGTGGTGAGTAATGACCCTTTAGAAAAGTAAAATTACCAATAGAAAATTAATTCGATCATCACGAAAGGCCACCACAAAAACGACAGCAGAAGAACTCTTTATGAAAACACTTTTGTATATTTACAGTAACTTGTACCTTTTTTAAAATACGTACCCTTTGCTTTTAGAAATGAATCCCAAAGCCTGTGCTGCACGATGAATGAATGCTCGGTCATTGGAGAAAAACGAAGAAGGGAACGCCATCTCTGTTGATTCAGGGAAGATTAGTTTTGAACTATCAATTCTTGCTGCTCACAATGGAATGAATGGGTGCCTATAATTACACTTGTTTTACATCACATACCGTTCTGGTCACTGTAACGAAATCTCTCCAGTGCCAAATTAATTGAAATTTTGACTTCTTCATCGATGTGAATGTCTTTGAAACAACTTGTGCTCGAGGATTTTTTTGCTTTTTGACTCTTCGCAGAGTTTTTCGAAGTTAGACGGAAATACGACATGGTTCACTGTAACACACAGAAAAAAATTACTCAGCTCAGCAAGCATTTTTATCATTCTGTTGTTCTGATCGTACAGTGCATTATCAAAAACATTTGTGTGAGAGAGAGAGAGAGAGAGAGAGAGAGAGAGAGAGAGAGAGAGAGAGAGAGAGAGAGAGAGAGAGAGAGAGAGAGAGAGACACTTTATTGATCGCGGGGAATTCATTTTTGTAAATTTTGTCATACCACATGTTAATGATATCAAAAGCAACTGGATGAAAAACTAAATAAACACTTAAAAGTGTAGTTACATATGAAATTAAGTAATCAAGACAAGAATGATTGAGGTTTGCTCGTGACCCTCGTGAGGAGAAAGCAGTACCTACAAAAGAAGAATCAAAACTGTACTGCTGCCTGAGACTGCATATTATTGACCATGCATTAGAGGCCTGGGTGGCGCGGTGGCCCATTGGGTAGCACGTCTGCAGGTAGGAGGGTGGAGGATTCGATTCCACCTCCGACCCTCCCTGTGTGGAATTTGCATGTTCTCCCCGTGTCCGCGTGGGTTTTCTCCGGGCACTCCGGTTTCCTCCCACATCCCAAAAACATGCCTGGTAGACCGATTGAGCACTCCAAATTGCCCCTAGGTGTGCGTGCGAGTGCGGATGGTTGTTCGTCTCTGTGTGCCCTGCGATCGGCCGGCAACCAGTTCAGGGTGTCCCCCGCCTAATGCCCGATGACGGCTGGGATAGGCTCCAGCATGCCTGCGACAGCCGTGGGGACAAAGCGGTATAGAAAATGGATGGATGGACATTAGGGGCCATAAACAAATCTGTATTGTACATTCTTATAATCTTACAAGTGCTCACCTGTGTAATGAGAGGGAAACTTGACAAAAACGGGTTTGGTACAGAGACAAAGAGGGAGAAAGACAAAGACAGAAAGAGAAAGAGAGATAGAGAAAGAGAAAAAGAGACAGGGATAGATCATTAGTAACCGAATTCATGCTTGAACTGAGGATTTCTCAACAATTAAATATATTTTAAAATTTCACGCACCCCTGCTTCCACCTTCTGGCCCTCGTGACGACAATCTCATGAATCGTGTTTAATACATCATAAACAATTGTTTCATTTTCTACATGGCTTCCCTCCAATACACGTACACTAGCGAACCAGAAATGCTAAAATGTCCACATTGGGAAAGTAGTTCTCCGCCATACGCTCCAAAAATAACGATTTACCAACGACAGTGTTTTATATTAATGACACTATTAGCTGTTTACCCACAAATATAGAGTGCATTAGTCAAGATAAAGCGTTCGGAGACTGAATTAATAAATAACTTTAAATCAGATCGTACCACATTTATGATTGCGTTGATCAATTAGAAATGGAAACCTCTTTCTTCTTCTTCTTCTTCTTCTTCTTCTTCTTCTTCGTCGTCGTCGTCTTCGTCTTCTTCGTCGTCTTCTTCTTCTTCGTCTTACTTGATTTGATTGGCAGTTGGCAACCAGCGTTTAGGTACATTACCGCCACCTACACATAGTAATTTTGTTTTTTCTTCAAACAAACACATGAGGTATAATCACATCGCTTAGCACATATCAACAACTACAGACAGACAGAACCAAAATAAAGCATACACGATACCAGAAAAAAAAGACATCACAGGGTAACTCCATCTTATATCTAAAGAGTGCACATCAGTTTTACAGCATTCTTGGTGTTAATACGTTTTAACGAAATGTTGTAGGATTTCAGATCATTTTTCCAATGAAGAATGATTGGTTGTGTTTTAAAGAAACATATTTGTGTATGTATTGTTTGGCCAACAAAATAATATTCCATCCATCCATCTTCCGCTTAACAGGAGTCGGGTCGCGGGGGCAGCAGCTTTAGGAGGGACTCCCAGACTTCCCTCTCCCCAGCCACTTCATCCAGCTCATCCCAGGGGACCCCAAGGCGTTCCCAAGCCAGCTAGGAGACAGTCTCTCCAGCGCGTTTTGGGTTGTCCCCGGGGTCTCCTACCGGTGGGACATGCCCAGAACACCTCCCCAGGGAGGCGTCCAGGAGGCATCCTGATGAGATGCCCGAGCCACCTTATCTGGCTCCTCTCAACGTAGAGGAGCAGCGGCTCTACTCCGAGTCTCTCCCGGATGACCGAGCTTCTCACCTTATCTCTAAGGGAGAGCCCGGACACCCTGCGGACGAAACTCATTTCGGCCGCTTGTATCCTGGATCTCGTTCTTTTGGTCACGACCCATAGCTCGTGACCATAGGTGAGAGTGGGAGCATAGATCGACCGGTAAATCGAGAGCTTTGCCTTTTGGCTCAGCTCTCTCTTCACCACGATGGACCGGTACAGAGTCCGCATTACAGCCGACGGTGCACCGATCCGCCTGTCGATCTTGCGCTCCATCCTGCCCTCACTCGTGAACAAGACCCCAAGATACTTGAACTCCTCCACTTGGGGCAGGATCTCATCCCCGATCCGGAGAGGGCATTCCACCCTTTTCCGACCGAGGACCATGGACTCGGATTTGGAGGTGCTGACCTTTATATCCAGACCGCTTCACACTCGGCTGCGAACCGCTCCAGTGAGAGCTGCCGATCACGGCCTGAAGAAGCCAACAGCACCACGCCATCTGCAAAAAGCAGGGATGCGATGCTGAGGCCCCCAAACCGGACACCCTCAACGCCTCGGCTGCGCCTAGAAATTCTCTCCCAAAAAATTATGAACAGAATCGGTGACAAAGGGCAGCGTTGGCGGAGTCCAACCATCACTGGGAACGAATCCGACTTACTGCCGGAAATGCGGACCAAACTCTGGCATCGGTGATACAGGGACCGAACTACCCTTATCAGTTGGCTCAGCACCCCGTACTCCCGAAGCACCTTCCACAGAACCCCCCGAGGGACACGGTCAAACGCCTTCTCCAAGTCCACAAAACACATGTGGACTGGTTGGGGGAACTTCCATGCACCCTCGAGGACCCTGCCGAGGGTGTAGAGCTGGTCCACTGTTCCACGGCCAGGATGAAAGCCACACTGCTCCTCCTGAACCCGAGGTTCGACCTCCCGATAAACCCTCCTCTCCAGCACCCCTGAATAGACCTTACCAGGGGGGCTGAGGAGTGTGATTCCCCTGTAATTGGAACACACCCTCCGGTCCCCCTTCTTAAAGAGCGGAACCACCACCCCAGTCTGCCAATCCAGAGGCACCGTCCCTGATGTCCACGCATGCTGTAGAGGCATGTCAGCCGTGACAGCCCCACAACATCCAGAGCCCTTAAGAACTCCAGGCGGATCTCATCCACCCACGGGGCCCTGCCACCGAGGGGTTTTTTAACTACCTCAGTGACTTCGACCCCAGAGATTGGAGAGTCCGCCTCAGAGTCTCCAGGCCCTGCTTCCTCAATGGAAGGTGTGTCAGTGGAATTGAAGAGGTCTTCGAAGTATTCTCCCCACCGACTCACGACATCCCGAGTCGAGGTCAGCAGCACGCCATCTCCACTGTAAACAGTGTTGACTGTGCACTGCTTTCCCCTCCTGAGACGCCGGATGTGGACCAGAATTTCCTCAAAGCAGTCGGAAGTCATTCTCCATGGCCTCGCCAAAATCCTCCCATGCCCGGGTTTTTGCCTCAGCAACCGCCGAAGCTGCGTTCCGCTTGGCCATCCAGTACCTGTCAGCTGCCTCCGGAGTCCCGCAGGCCAAAACGGCCCAATAGGACTCCTTCTTCAGCTTGACGGCATCCCTTACCGCCGGTGTCCACCAGCGGGTTCGGGGATTGCCGCCACGACAGGGACCAACGACCTTACGGCCACAGCTCCAGTCGGCTGCCTCAACAATGGAGACGCGGAACATGGTCCACTCGGACTCAATGTGCCCCGCCTCCCCCTGGACATGGGAAAAGCTCTGCCGGAGGTGGGAGTTGAAGCTCTTCCTGACAGGGGATTCTGCCAGACGTTCCCAGCAGACCCTCACAGAGCATTTGGGTTTGCCAGGTCGGACCGGCTTCTTCCCCCAGCATCGGAGCCAACCCACCATCAGGTGGTGATCAGTTGACAGCTCCGCCCCTCTCTTCACCCGAGTGTCCAAAACATGCGGGCGCAAATCCTATGACATGACTACAAAGTCGATCATCGAACTAGGGTGTCCTGGTGCCAAGTGCACACATGGACACCCTTATGCTTGAACATGGTGTTCATCATCAAAAATCCGTGTCGAGCACAGAAATCCAACAATAGAACACCGCTCGGGTTCAGATCGGGGGGGCCGTTCTTCCCAATCACGCCCCTCCAGGTCTCTTTGTCATTGCCCACGTGAGCATTGAAGTCACCCAGTAGAACAATGGAGTCCCCAGAAAGAGCGCTCTCCAGCACTTCCTCCAGGGACCCCAAGAAGGGTGGGTACTCTGAGCTGCCGCTTGGTGCATAGACACAAACAACAGTCAGGACCCTTTCCCCCACTCGAAGGCGGAGGGAGGGTACCCTCTCGCTCACCAGGGTGAACCTCAATGTGCAGGCGCCCAGCCGGGGGGCAATAAGTATGTCCACACCTACTCGACGCCTCTCACCGTCGGCAACTCCAGAGTGGAAGAGAGTCCAGCCCCTCTCGAGAGGGCTTGTACCAGAGCCCAAACTATGTATGGAGGTAAGTCCGACTATGTCTAGTCTGAACTTTTCTGCCTCACACACCAGCTCGGAGAGGTGACTTCCATGTTCCCAGAGCCAGCTTCTGCAGCCGGGGATCGGATCGCCAAGGTCCCCGCCTTTGGCCGCCGCCCAGCTCACTCTGCACCCGACCCCTTTGGCCCCTCCCAGAGGTGGTGAGCCCATGGGTAGGGGGACCCACATTTTCTTTTCGGGTGTTGGAATTTATTTCTAATTTAACATAAACTCAAGTTAGTAATCTGACTCCAATTTGAGACCTTACCCAACTGTCACTCATCCAACAATATGCGCACTCGTTCTGCAATAGAAAGGTATCAGGAAGCCGGCATTTTCACACACGAGTGGATTTATTCCTAACACACAGCTCTAATACAAGCACCTGGGTCTCGGGTCCCTCTCAATACAGCTCTGTACGCCTCTGTTGCCACCAGCAGACGTACTCTCTATCCGAGTTGCCCAGCCATGAGTTATACTACACAATATGCAAATGGCACAGCAACAAAGGCATTCTGGCATTATTCTATTGGCTATGTGTATACTGCAGTTAACTTTAGCTTGCTCTCATTGGTCTTTCTTCTTCTGAAGAATCACTTGCTGGCTCCTCCTGGTTGTAGTTTTCCTTACAGGGTCACCAGTTGTTATCCACCAGCTGCCCCTGGGTTATCTTGTCCTCCTTGCTGCCCCTGGGTTATCTCGTTTGTTCTGGAACATTCCATTCTTGCACTTCCTTGCACCACACATCTTGTTTTGTTTCCCCCCCCCCCCACACGCTCAGCACTTTACAGTTTCACACTCTCATACACTACTAATGAACTACTTTAAGCTCAAACTCTTATGTTCCTTTACGGGCTATGCCCAGCCGGGCCTCATGGGCGAAGGCCCGGCCACCAGGGGCTTATTAACAAAATAATAGATTTACAATTGTGAAAAAAAGCCATGTTTAACATCAGAAATATTAAGAGTAACAAAGAGTAGCCCTTTTGAACAAGCCAATTGTTGAGAGTCAAGCCAAAACGTGTTCAGACTCAAACCAAAAGAAAAGATGGTCTATCTTCAATTTCACTTTCACAATCAACACAGTTCCCTACATCCATTTTAAATTTCGTCTTCAAAAGTGTTTGGTTGTTGGTTGGGTAAATATCATGGATAATTAGTGTGAAGGCGAAGGCCTTCACACTATTGTTATTCTACTTTATTAGTGTGAAGGCGCCTTCACACTATTGTTATTCTACTTTATTTTTCTTATTATTATTAGTGTGAAGGCGAAGGCCTTCACACTACTGTTATTCTACTTTATTAGTGTGAAGGCGAAGGCCTTCACACTATTGTTATTGCTGTCCTTTATTAGTGTGAAGGTGAAGACCTTCACACTATTGTTATTCCTGTCCTTTATTATTAGTGTGAAAGTGAAGGCCTTCACACTATTGTTATTCCTGTCCTTTATTATTAGTGTGAAGGTGAAGACCTTCACACTATTGTTATTCCTGTCCTTTATTATTAGTGTGAAGGTGAAGACCTTCACACTATTGTTATTCCTGTCCTTTATTATTAGTATGAAGGTGAAGACCTTCACACTATTGTTATTCCTGTCCTTTATTATTATTAGTGTGAAGGCGAAGGCCTTCACACTATTGTTATTGTACTTTATTTTTCTTATTATTATTAGTGTGAAGGCGAAGGCCTTCACACTATTGTTATTCTACTTTATTTTCTTTTTCTTTATATTATTATTATTAAACAATTTATTCCTCCCACTTTTTTGACACCTAACTACTCCCACATGCTTTATCCGATTCACCCCATTCCAACTTTCACACCTTTTCTTAACTCATTTTTTATTCATTCATTTATTTATTCATTTAATTTTAATTTAAAAACATCATTTTAATAATTTATTTCAATTTACCATTTTTATTTCTCGTTTAATAGCATCATGCCACCACAGTAACACTAAGTCACTGTTTAGCTCATTTAGTAGAGAATGGCACATTCTGCACGAGCCATGTTCCCAAGCGAGTTCAAATCTGACATCTGACAACTTTTATCATGATTTCTTTCCTCAACTCATTTATTTTTTATTGATTCATTTATTTATTCATTTAATTTTAATTTAAAAACATCATTTTAATATTTTATTTCAGTCAACATCATCATCAATTTACCATTTTTATTTCTCTATTTATTTAAAAATAGCATTTTAATAATTTATTTCATTCAACATCATCATCATGATTAATTTACCATTTTTATTTGATTTTATCATCATAATTAATTTACCATTTTTGTTTCATTTAATCATTATTTCATTTTAATAATTTATTTCATTCAACATCATCATCATAATTAATTTACCATTTTTATTTCATTTAATCATTATTTCGAGTCCCACAATAGTGTGAAGTGCCTTCGCCTTCACACGCAATTTCTCCAGAAATTGCCAATTCTAGTTTTTTTTCTTATTATTATTATTATTAGCGTGAATAAATGAATGAATAAAAAATAACGGCCAATGTTAGATTCGAACTCATCCGGGAATATGGCTCGTGTTGAATGTGCCATTAAGAATGAATGGGGGATTTTAAGGCACAAATTTGCTAATTATCATAAACGGTAAATGTTATGAACAAATAAAATAGTAGCAATCATGCCGTGAATTTTTGGAACGTGTGAAAGCATGTGGGAGTAGTTAAGTGTCAAAAAAGTGGGAGGAATACAAAAGTAGAATAACAATAGTGTGAAGGCCTTCGCCTTCACACTAATAACAATAGTGTGAAGACCTTCGCCTTCACACAAATAAGAAGAAAAATAATAAAGTAGAATAACAATAGTGTGAAGGCATTCGCCTTCACACTAATAACAATAGTGTGAAGGCCTTCGCCTTCACACTAATTAAGAATATTGTCAGTGCCCAACCAGTAATCAATTCTGGATTTGCATTCTGTTTAAACCATGAGAATTATCTTATTTCCGAGTTCTTTTCTCTCTGTATATCTCTAAGATTATTAATCATAAAATTATTAATTACCAAATTATATTGGGGTTTCCCAGCTCTCTCGGGCATAAAACAGACACTTGCCTGCAGCCATCAGCGCGCGCCCACACCCACACTTCTGCATATGAGGCGAGCCTTTGTCCGCTCCAACGAGATTCACCTAGGGCTGTTTTCTGATGAGGACCCACAAGGACCTCCGAGCTGCCTTCCTCTGCCTGCATGGGTTGCCAAAGTCCATCCATCCATCCATCCATTTTCCGGGGGTCACGGCGTGCTGGAGCCTATCCCAGCCATCATCGGGCACAGTAGGCGGGGGACACCCTGAACCGGTTGCCAGCCAATCCCAGGGCACACAGAGAGGAACAACCATCCGCACTCGCACTCATACCTAGGGACAATTTAGTCTTCAATCAGCCTACCAAGCATATATTGGGGATGTGGAAGGAAACCGGAGTGCCCGAAGAAAACCCACACGGGCACGGGGAGAAAATGCAAACTCCACACAGGGAGGGCCGGAGGTGGAATCGAACCCGCACCCTCCAAACTGTGAGGTGGACGTGCTACCCAGTGCACCACCAAACCACCGGGTTGCCAATGTCTTCTGACTAAATCTGCCCAACTTACAGGACTGCTCATTGTCCAACATGTCATTTTTACAGAAATAAAAAAAAGAATAGGCCTATAAGGTGATCAAATATGTCTGCTCAGTCACAGTCCTTTATCAGAATCAGCTTTGACCAAGTTTGTGCATGCCAAACAGGGAATTTGACTCCGGTTGATCTCAGCCTCTGCACAACATTTAAGTGACTGTCAACATTCAGGTAACTAACAAAATGTAAGTGGCGAGGATGTTATTGCACAGTGATGTCTCAGAGTCTCTATGAGTTCTGTGAGTTGATCAGAGCGACAGCTCTGGCCATTATAAAGTATAATTTAAAAATAAAAAACCCAAAACCAAAGTATGGGGAAAATGTATTTTATTCATCATATTTTACATTTGTGAAGTCAGGTCATTCAAATCACTCAAAATCCACCATAGCTAACATACCACTATCTGTACAATAAGCACGGTATCAAACTTTCAAACAGACCCTTTATTTCACATTCAAATACAGTCATTTCATGTGAATGTACAACAGATCTTTTGGAAAATAACACAAAAACATGACGACTTAGTTTTAGCGTAAAAGCAATGAGATTAATGTGTCTTAAATACAAGAGGCATTATTTTAGAAAGTTAAACCTAGCAATCCATAGGGTTTATTGTGGCAATCTTTTTCGTCTTTAATCCAACACAAACTATGACAGAAGTCTAACAAATTCAGTCATACATTTCATATATATATATATATATGAGTTATTTCATAGTAAAGTAATCAATTTCAACACAATTTTTTCCTTCAGGATTCAAAAGAAAACTGCAACTAGATTAGAGGCATATAAAGTGGTTTTTACAAATTATTAAAATACAAATAACTAAACAATAATTCCTTGGCAGATTATCCACAACACTGTACTCAAATGTCTGAAGTGCAGACTGAGGAAGGTTGCTGAATGAAAACTGTTTTTACACTGTGTTGTCAAGTAAAATTGACATGAAACATATCAGGGGTAAATTTCTTAACAACCTTCTCCAGAGTACGGAGGCATACCACTTTGTCCACCATATCAGAAGTCAAAACATCTCATGATGGCATCTTTGTCAAATTTAAAACTGAGGAATGTTTTGGATGACAGAAGGTGCTCCAAGTCTTTTTGATGGGCAGTCTGTTGACCATTAAAAGAACTGCATGAAATCCCACCTGTAGAAAGAGACGTTCAGCTACAGTACACATCAGTACTACAAGCTTCATTGCACACGCGCACGCACACACACACACACGCGCACACGCACACACGCACACACGCACACACACACACACACACACACACACACACACAATAAGCTGCAAAATGACGGAGGCTGACGCAGATGACAGATTGTCAAACGTTGAAAGTTTGACAAGATTTGGTGCACGGCAGCCACCAGATGGCAGGCTGGAGTGAACGAGTCACCTGCTGGGATGTTTGAATTGCCTTCATCAGCCATGTTAGTAGGTTACACACGCACACTCTCTCTTACACACACTTTCACATTCACACACATTCTCACACTCACACACACACTCTCACTCACACTCTCACTCGCACGCACGCACTCAAACACGCACTCTCACACACACGCACTCACACACACGCACTCTCACACGCACTCTCGCACACACTCACGCGCTTTTGTGCTGTACACAAATGAATAGTCATTTGTTCACTCGTTTGATTGGGCACTTATGAAGGTGACAAACTTAAATCCTGTTGAAAAATCAGTTGACACATCTTAAGAGAATGTTTGGAGTCCGTACACATGAAATATTACCTGATGTTCTTTTGAATCTTGTATGAACTCGCCTGCAAATCTTCCCCATTGATTTGATGTAATCAAACCAATGCGCGTGTTGATCACAGAGCTCAACCCCCCCCCCCCCCCCTTCTACTGTTATTTCAAAAGGTAACAATGCAGCAAGTTGCAAAGCTGCACAAAACATTTTCAAATGACGTAGGGGGGGTGGCCTGAAAATCATTAATTAATAAGAAAACACGCATGTTTAAGGCAGATGGCCGTTGGCATAAATATCAAGAGCTTTTTCTGCCATGTTGAACATGTCATGTTGGGTCCTGCGATTGGACTCTTTGTTCAAGTCTCCATTATAAAATGACACGTGGCTTGTACCATAGTAGCTGCATGTCTGACGTCTGTAACAACTCAATCTGCGTCACAATTGGTATAGAATTAAATGAGCTATTATGACTGGCAAACATTCTAGCTGTTGTGGAGCATTAGCTATAGTCGCTTCTTCTTTGTCGTCTTCTTTTAGATAGATTAGGGATATCAAGTGCATTGCTGCACTCCACTGGTAAAATGACTATCTTGGCTAATGGTCTCAGCAAGATGTCCATACAACCACACAACATACCTTTCTCAAACCTGTCTTGTAGTCTTCTGGAAATGACCCGTTTATCTTCCTTCTGTATGAATAGTAAATGAAATGACATTTCAGTCAAACCTCTCCATATGATTGCTTTAAAATTAGAATTTTTCAAAATCAGATTTGAAATTTTATCAAATATCTGATTCAACATCCGAAGTAATTCCCAACATATGTCATCGCAGTTAGCCCGCTAGACGGCAGCGTGTCGGGATGACGACAGCGTATCACGTCACGTTATCATATCCCAAGAAGGCTAACGCAAACGGTAGCAGTGGTGAAAAAAGAAAGGTGATGATTTCCTAACAACTAAAAGAAATCATATGAAAACATGAGCGTAGAGTGGATGTCAGTGCTTCTGCGAAACAACATGGCCAGAAGATGTCAACAATTTCGACGATCAAGCGACAACGATCAAGTGGAAGAAAGCTCTCAAAGCTGTCAAGCCATGCAAGGGGATCACCACCATCTCTAAACGTCACAGCCTTACCCTGGAAGAGATGTTACGCTTTTCTTAAAGATATTTGCAGAGTGGTCGAGTAATGGTGAGGAACAAAGTGTGGCAAAGAAAAGAAAGCCTGGACTGAGTGGAAGAGAAGACGGTGAAGATGAAAGTTAAAATGTAACTGGGGGCGGACAGGAAGAGCGATCCAGGGTGCTTGCTTGGAGCGCACACACATGTTGAGCTCTTGTTTCGTGAAATAAAGAGCCAGTTACCAAACCCACGTCTTGCCTGGTACTTTGGTAATGCTACAATATAGTTATATACAAAGATCTGTGGAATAAATGGAGCCGCAACTGACGACGAGGCTGACGTCAGCGGTGCAGGTAAGTCCAGAGTCAACAGTTGTATTTTTATTTTTTTTATTGACACAGAGGATGAATATTCCGATGGATTTAATGATTTGGAGTGACACGGATGGTTCGTTAAAACTGTTGTTTATATTACATTTATTTGATATATTTAGTCTGACGTCAGCGGCGCACGAAGGTCCGAAGTCAACAGCTGTGTGTGTGTGTGTGTGTGTGTGTGTGTGTGTGTGTGTGTGTGTGTGTGTGTGTGTGTGTGTGTGTGTGTGTGTGTGTGTGTGTGTGTGTGTGTTTTTTTGTGACGACACAAGACGAAGATTCCGATGGATTTAATGATTTGAAGTGACACAGGTGGTTCGATAAAATTGTTTATATTATTATTTGATGTATAGTTTATATATTGTTATATGAGCCTGTGGAATAATTTGAACTGCAACTGACGACGAGTCCGACGTCAGTGGCGCACCGCACACGTGGCGTTGTTTACACAAAGTGCGAAGAATTCGATGGATTTAATGAGTTGGAGTGACACAGATGGTTTTCATAAACGTGTTATGTTATAGTTATTTGAATAAATGTTAATGTTACGTCAGGCCTGTTCTCAGCTCCTCATTTGTGTTTATGTCATGTGCATACCGTATTGTTTGGCCTGTTGTTGCTGGTTCATGTCTGTTCTTGGTGTTGGATTTTGTCAAATAAATTTCTCCCAAAATGCGACTTAAACTCTGGTGAGACATATATGTTTTTTTTTCTCTTTATTGTGCATTTTATGGCTGATGCGACTTGTACTCCTGAGCGACTTTTAGTCTGAAAAATACGGTATGTATCTCTAAGTTACAGTGACAATAACCAACCCCCCCCCTTTTTTTTTTTTTTTTAATTATTTCTTTGCAAAAAATTTTTTTACATCCCTCACAGTAATTAATTATCTGCAGTATTTATTAAAAAGTTAATTTTGTTTTTTTTCGGCTGTGGAACGAATTAAACAAATTACAGTGTATTCTTATGGAAATATTTGATCCAACATACGACTATTTCAACATACAAAGTAGGTCCCGGAATGAATTAAATTCGGATGTAGATGCTTGACTAGTTATGAGCAAATAAAAAGTGCAATCAAGATCCAACCAGAGTTAAACAATACATTTCATAAGAAACTGTACAGACGGATAATATTTTGACCTGCTGGCTGCTGAATCCATTTTCATTTAGTCCTTTCTTCAGATAAGATGACTCCTGGGATTTCTTCCCATTGCCTTTTAACTGTTGGCTCTACACAGAAGGAATAATGTTATGAAGCAAACACGGAGTCATTTAAGTCAAATGATATGGCCCTACCACTCGAGTGACCACAGAATTTTTATGTGAGGGGGGAAACCCAATTTCACCAAGGTTTATAGTATGTTATTTGGAGTCAACAGCAGTCATTGTTAATGGTGCACAAATCAAATACACAGTTTAGGACAGGTTTTTTTTTGTTTTTTTATAAATATACAAACAGCTGTATAACCTTAGAAATTTAAATAGTAATATCAAGGTCACTTGTCTTTGCAAACCTGGTTCAGTTCATATTGGCTCAGCTCCTTCTGCTGCTTGTATTTGGTATACCCATCTCCAGGAAATACTTCAATTGCAGTGATGCGCCGGGATTTGGATCTAAGACAAACAGAGAATGTCAATAACACAATATTGAAAAGTACTGATGTATAGATAGAAGTACAGTATATTCCATTGGGTTGATAGTCTACTGATGGTGGCAAAGAAAGTAGAGCATTAATCTATTCCTTCTGCTGACACAGAAATGTCATGTAATGTAAGATAATGACCAACTGCGCCAAAAAGGTTTCAGTTGAGAATGATGAGCTGCATTTACCGTGTATTGTCTGAGGTTTTGCCTGGAGTGGTGCCATTGCTTGCAAAGTCGTCATCACTATCTGGAGGCTCACCTTTCAGCCTGCTAATCCAGTCTTTTAGTGGCCTGCACCAGGGGAACAGAAATAAGTAATCAATGGTTCACGTCACATCTAAAAAAAAAAAAACAGCTCTCGGGGTAGCTAGAACCAATTGACAAGTCACAATGCTCTGAAATGACATTGCAGAATTGAAAGCCATTATGTCATAGGTGAAACTGCATGACTCATCCTTGTGATCTTTTTCAGACACTCAAAAAACATGTCACACTTATGTCAAACGTAACATCCAAATAAAATAACTTTGCAAGAAGCAACTTCAAATTCAATTGCACAGTAGAGTACACTCTTTTCTCCACACATACACTACCTTATGAATGGAATGGCCATGAAAAACCTATTGGGGGCAAGTCCAAGTTTAGACTTTGGGGTCATGTCGTTCCTGTGACATGGTAGCTTTTCAATCGGGAACCACTCGATATTCTAAAATAGAAACCGAGATAATCTATTATTACATAATCATACATCTTTAAAAAAAGTTATTCTAAATAAAAATTAAAAAAATTCATACCCTGATTTCTTTTCTCGTTTTGGGATAAAACTTTGTATTCTTGGATACTCTTGGTATGATATAGAGCCGCACAAGCTGGTCAGTGATTTTCTGCTCTATGTACATATCTTTGTCAATACAATTCTTAATGTCAAAGCCTGTTTCTTCTAACACCTGTGGAGAGACATATAGCACATACAGCAGGGGTGTCCAAACTTTTTGCAAGGAGGGCCAGATTTGATAAAGTGAAGGGGCCCGGGGGCCAGTAGTTTTTTCGGACATTTTTTTTTAACTACAATTTCATCCAAATAAACACTGTTATAAAACAAATTTCATTCTCCTAATTGTCTTTATTTTTTAAATGACAAAATAACCAAATATAAGCCACTCAGGCAGATGTGAACAACTCTAAAAACATAAATTCTGCCTTTCATTCATATCTGAAGAGTCCGATAACATTGAACAAACTGTATGAAATACCTTAAATTTACATGAGTTTAAAATTATTTTCGCCTCATGAACATTTTAAACAGGAGTTATAAGTAATACATAAAATACGATAACATTGAACAAACTGTATGAAATACCTTAAATTTACATGAGTTTAAAATTATTTTCGCCTCATGAACATTTCACACAGGGTTGACGCAGCCGGTTCGCGCGTACCCTTTTTACAACGGGTTTATTTCCGCATTTGACTTGCGCATGCTCCGCATAGCAGGACAGCTGGAGTCATGTTCTCGCTGTGAAATCACGCCGGGTCGCGCGAGATTACATTTCTGCGGCATAAATATAAAATAGCTTTGGTACGTGTGTATTAAAGCGCTGGTCAACAATGGCGGCGGGCCACATACTAAAGATTTTATCACAGAGGCTGCGGGCCTGATGAAATTTGACCACGGGCCGCAATTGGCCTGCGGGCCGGATTTTCGACATGGCTGACATACAGTAAGCCATGAAGACATTTTCTTGTGCCTTCAGTTGTTCAGTGGTTGCTTCACAACTCACTTCACGAACAGCACAATCATGAGGCGCTTCATCCTCATTGACTTTCCCTTTGGGAAAGCCCCAGCCTGACTTTGCGAGGTAGCCCTGAACAAGCAATACCTGGGGGGAAAAGTAATTTTTTTATTAGTCATTTATTAGTCCAACAAAATCAACTGAAGTGAAATTAATATTAATTTCCAATATTGCTGAATGAGTAACTGCAAATAAAACTCACACTCTCTAATAACTCATCAAGAATGATTGCGCCATAAGTAGGGACACCCATCTTGTACTCTTTCCACTGTTCAAGGACTTTCTGCACATCTTCTCCATGGGGCAAAAGGAATGGGCAGTGTTGGAAAAGTTTGTTGCTGTCAAGAAAAACGTGTTCTTGAAACCAACTTCAGATATTACAAATACGTGTTTGACTTCACTGTATCCCATTGCACATCATTCAATTGTTGATGAGGACCATTAGGTCAAGAGCATGCAGTGTACTGTAGTCGATTTAATTTGTCTAGGGATAACGGCATTTTTTTTTCTTTGCCCCAGTGACCAACTTCATGGTTGAAAATTTGGACTGAAAGTCGACCAGGAATTTTGGGGGTTGTCCACAACCCCAGACCACAGATAAATAATCAGCACAATGTAAACTGATAAAAAAGTGGTAAAAATATGATCATTTGCCATTATAGTAATTTAAAGTCATGACTTTGTTTTTCAAATAGTTTACAGTGTTATACCTCACATTGCAAAAACAATTTTATTTTGCAAACAATGGTATTTCAATAAATTTCAAGACTGAGTGCATGGCAAATTGGCAATGTATCAAGAGGTGAGGAGAAAACCCCACTGGCAATGTTACTTGAGGAGAAAGGATATCAGCTTTGGCAAAGTCTCTTATCCCACAGTGTGGAGTGGCTGGAGTGTTCGGGATGCAGAAGTCCAGGTAAAACCAGTGTGCCAACTCAATCTGGAAGCACACCCGGATAGCGTTGTCCCTTTCCTCACTGGGAATGTGTAGAATGAATCGACTATACAAACGCAGGATGAGGAGGTGTATTTAAGGTTATCAGACTAAAGGAAGCATAATAAATTTGCATGCCATATTTTCAAAGCTACTTTTATTTGTTAGTTTCTTGAAGTCATGTACATATCATTTTCTTTCCATTCAATGTTGGGCCATTATATGAACACCAAATGAAATTCTTCGTTGTTGAAATGTGACATAATGTGGGGGAAAGGTTCAAGGAATATGAATGCTTTTCACTCCACTGTATATGCTACTCATTTTCTTGCGTTATAATATAATTAGTATTCGTACAGTTTTTTGTTTTTTTTTTGTTTTTTTAACGATGGCCATGCTATCAAATCTCCAGCTGCTGTGAGATTTCTATTGCATTAGTTTCTGAGAACACCCTTGGCGGGGGGAACTGCATTCTGAAAAACAAATGCTTCCGGAAGTAAAGACAAAGAAAACAAGACCTACAGAAGCAGCGACGACGTTATTCTTTGTGAATTTAATTCAATTGTGTATATGGAGCCTCAATTGTGTATGAATCCAGGTTAGTACAACAGTAATCGCGTTACACTGTGCATGCAGGGGCATTCAACGTCTGGCACAAAAGAGACCCAATCAATCAATCAATCAATCAATCAATAAAATCCTATCGATATTTTGTATGATTGTCAAGTGCAGAGTCTGACTCTAGCACCAAAATTGTCAGTAAATGCACTTAATATAGATCAGAATGCCGAAGTTCGACTTTACGTTATAAAAACAATAATATATCTTTAAAAAGTGTTGGAAACGGGGCTCTATAAAGAAAGTGGAATAATGTAGACCCACAAATATGTTTATAAAAATAGCTATCAAACAACATTAAGCATCCGATTACCTGCAGAGGTCGTCCAGTATGCCAGAGGGGATCTCTAATCTTTTTGTTTCCATGTTGGTCGAAATCATTGAGGCTCTAGTGGAAAACGAACTCGAACAAAAGCCATTGGCGAGCCAAACTAGATCCACGTGTCTCCACCAAAATCCTTATTACCGAAGGAGCCCAAGCCCAACTCCACAGTCGATAAAAACTTGTAACTATTGGTTTAGAACCTCTCAGGCGACCGTCAGCGAAGCTACAAAAACAGGAAGTTATCCATCCAATCAGGAGTTAGGTTGAGTTATTTTATGGAATATGATTGGTTTGTTCTGATGCCCGTCAAAAAGCTATAGCGTCACATATCAAGTTTGTAAGACGTTTGTGAAGCTAAATCAAGTTTACGAGAGTGATAAACTCGTTCTTTCATTTATTCATCATCCGAACAGTTAAAACTCACGAAGGTCACGGGCGTGTTGGAGAACCAAAATATTATAATATATTAATATATTTCAGACCACAATACAATTTGTACTACTACCTTTAGAGATAATCAGATATACCGTCAACTCCACTAACAGGCTTCTGTATTTGGATCTAAAAAGGATGCTCTGTTATTTTTTGTTTGATATCTGCACATTAATGTGTACATCATTCCGGTTTTAAAATTTGAGAAAATAGCCACGACATTTGTTTTTAACCGGGTTTGTCCCACGTTTATTAGGCAAAATAGAAAGGAAAAAGAAAATAAATGGGCGTGGCTGTACAAAGCGGAGTGCTTGCAAGTGAATTTTTTGCGGTAATGACCTGAACGTTGACTCTCGTGGGAAGAATTCAATTAATGTAGTTTAGTTTATTCACGCAATATCCAAGACATACAACATGATACAACAAACAGTATTACACAGTCGGATGCGTGAAAGGTCACCCCAAGCGAGCTATTAAAAGCCTCAGATATTGGCCAGATATCCTTACATTATGGACAACATACAGATATGTAATAGACAATAAACATTAAACACACAATAAGGCACAACAAGCAGTAGACACACAAAAAACATACAACAAGTAATAGATAGTCTCAGTATTCTGGTTACACTGGATTTGATGTGAAGTACATTCGCAATTAATAAATTAACAACAGGACACAGGATTTCATGCGATTAATAATCAATACATTAAACATACATTGATAGGAGTTGATTTTTTAGATTTGCCTTTGTTGGAATATATTTCTAATTTAACCTGAACTCGAGTTACTAATCTGACTCCAATTTGTGACTTTACCCAACTGCCACTCATCCAACAATATGCGCGCTCGTTCTGCAATAGAAAGGTATCAGGAAGCCGGCATTTTCACACACGAGTGGATTTATTCCTAACACACAAATCTAATACATCACCTGGGTCTCGGGTCCCTCTCAATACACCTCTGTACGCCTCTGTTGCCACCAGCAGACGTACTCTACATCCGAGTTGCCCAGCCATTAGTTATACTACACAATATGCAAATGGCACATCAACAAAGGCATTCTGTCATTATTCTATTGGCTATGTGTAAACTGCAGTTAACTTTAGCTTGCTCTCATTGGTCTTTCTTCTCCTGCCGAATAACTTGCTCGCTCCTCCTGGTTGTAGTTTTCCATATAGGGTCACCAGTTGTTATCCACCAGCTGGCCCTGTGGGTCTTGTCATCCATGCTGCTCCTGGGTTATCTTTTTGTTCTGAAACGCAGACGTCCTCGCACCAACCACATATTTTGTTTTGTTCCCACTGTCACACACTCAGCAGTTTCATACTCTCATGCACAAGATGTCTAATGAACTATTTCAAGATCAAATTCTTATATTCCTTCACCTTGAAGATGGAAATGGATTGCAACATTTTTAGTGTTTCGTCAAGCTCATTCCAAATATGTGGCCCTCTGCACACAATGCTAAAGCTTGTAGATTTTAGTTTCAATTTTTTCTCAATGATTAGATTGCTATTCCTGGTGGTGTAGGTGTGGCTGGGAGTTCAGATTGGGATGAGTTGACAGAGTTTATGGTTTCATTTATGGACAGTCTGATATATGACGCAAGCATTCAGGAAATAGTTGTGTTCAACAAGCCTCAGAGGATTGTGTCAGTGGAAGATTGTTTTAGTGGGGGGGTTACACTCAGACCATGTTATGGCACGTATGACCTTTTTCTGAAGTATCTCAAGCTTTTTTAAATGGGTTGGAAATATGTTACACCATATAATATTGCAATATTTTAAATGAGGTTCAAATAAGGATTTGTACAGAATAAGAAGTGCAGTGAGTGGGAGATAATGTCTCAATTTGAAGAACAAAGCAGCATATTTAGACAGTTTGATTGTGAGATCATCAATCTGTCTTTTAAAGTTCAAAAACTCGTCAATGTGGATCCCCAGGAATTTAGTAGAGCTGACTCTTTCAATGTTTTGTCCGTTGATTTTTATGCAAATTTGGTCAATGTCCTTTTTATTATGGGAGCGGAATACGATGTGGTTTGTTTTATTGACATTTAGGTAGAGTTTGTTGCATTTAAACCATGTGTCTATTTTCGCTAACTTACTGTTTATAATTTGTTCAAGTGTATTTGGATGTTTGTGGGAAAAAACAAGTTTGTATCGTCAGCAAATAATACTTTATGTAGTATGGATGAAGTATTAACAATGTCATTTATGTACAAGCTGAAGAGGAGTGGTCCTAAGATCGACCCTTGGGGAACTCCATGATTGATGGGTTTGTATGAAGATTTATGGTTGTTAATAGAAACATATTGATCTCTTCCAAATAGGTAGCTGCGGAACCAGTCTAACGCCAGGCCTCTAATACCATAGTGTTGTAATTTATTTACTAGGATGTCAATCTTAATGGTATCAAAAGCTTTAGACAAGTTCATAAAAATGCCAATACCATATTCGCCTTTATCAATTGCATCGTAGATTTCATCAGTCAAGTCAAGTACTGCCATATATGTAATGTTTTCCTTTCTGAATCCATACTGGGATGGGGCAAAGATGTTTAGTTTGTTTAGATAGCTGTTAAGTTTATTGTAAACTACTCTTTCCAAAACCTTGGAAAGAGTAGTGTTGCGTGTTGGGCGGGATGTCCGATGTTGATTATATACAATAATAGAATAACATATATGACCATCGCATTGTACAGAGATTGTCCAACCTAATAAAAAATGTACACATTGTTGTTGCTCTCTCTTCAATCCCCCTTTTGATCTCGAAAGAGTTCAACAAAAACACAAAACCATGCTACAGGAGTGACATCAAAGAGAGCAAGAGCCCAAAAGAAAACAAAAAACTAAAAGAGTAAATGATAGGGGACGGATTGGGGATTGTGAAGGGTGATACATGATAAAAACAACAAACAATGACAGCACTAATTCCCAGTGATGAGGAGGTTTTGCCTCAATACTCCAGTTAAATTTTTGTGTGTGAGTGAAAAACCTGTGGCAAGATGTTATAATGCAGGAAAAGTCTCACACGGTCCCTCTGCCTTAGGCGACCAGAATGTTATCAAGAACAACAGTTCAAGACAAAAAATTGCTCGTGATTGTTCAGCCATTGGGGGCTTGGCACGCCCACTGGTGGAGGGTGAGCAAAATTCTTGCCCCCTTTGCAGCTTTGCTCCGTCCAGGGAGAACCTGGAAATGCCTCCCGCGCGGTCGTTGTCTTCAGTGGCTCAGGGTAGACTACCTGGCCACCAAGGTGGAAGAGGATTATTCTTCCTCTGTCTGAACTGGGGGTGGGGACGTTGTCGATGGAAGATCTGGTTCCGTGCAGGAACCCTTCACTGGGGCGCCCTGGGACAGATTATACCACGCATCTCCTTTGCCGGCCAGCCGGACAGCATGTGAGATGCGCTCCACCACCTTATAGGGTCTAGTCCACGCAGGCTCTGTCCCCCTCCTTCTTGGGACATTCAGCCAGAATGTTAGAGTGATCTGGACCTCGGTCTTTGTTTCCGTATCCGCAGTAGTTTCCTGAGCAAATCTTTTCTGCAACCTTTGCAGTCTTTTGAGATGTTTCTTCTGCTCCTCTCATCACTGTGTGTTGAATTCTTACATGTCCTGTTAAGACTCCAAAAACAATTACATTTGACAAAACATTGACTCTTCCATTAGGCTAAATTATTCTACTCCCCCCCTTTTGACACATTCATGTAATGTGTCAATAGAGTTGTTGGGGAGCAAACGGGACCAGCAAGGTGTCCCGGACACATTATCATACCCATCCCGGCTGGACTAGTTGGTCCTGTCTTGTCCAACCACAGGAAACGGGCCTTCTCCATCGAACCATTTGTCGTCAATAGTGCCCCTGAGTAATCATCAAATCCTAAGACATTCATATGCGTGCACACACGTACAAACTAACAGACACAAAGGCGCCCATTCATTCACCATCACAGCTCAACCCCTGTCCCACAACATGGAACTTCATGATGGCCGTGAGCAGGCAGACATTGAAGTCCACCGGGCCTCAGTTACAGTCGTGCACATCCCATGTCGTACATGCATTCCCTGCTTGTCCTCATTCATTCTTCTATCATCCTGTCTTAATCTCACTTGCTACCACGCCCTCAGCACACACCTAGAGCGGGTATGACTCCACTCCGCGCACAGCCAAAACAAGGGGCACTAGAGGGGGGGGCCCGGCATTTCCATACTGATTCATCCCAGCCTGGCCAGTACTAGGACGATCAATGCCGTTGTCCCCCACCCGCGCCAACCCAGCAAATGGGTCCCCACAGAGTCCAGACCCCCGCACCTCCACCAGTCCTCCCCACAATCAAATTACAATATCAATCACCCTACCCACATTCCAACATCCGTGTAGACAATGGAACACAAAGGCACAGGTGACACAACCGGGGAGCAAGTTCCAGCAGTCCTTTCATAAGCAACAATCACGTACACCCCCCCTTTTGGACTCCAACATCCGTGGAGACAAAGAAAGATGGAGAGGCACAGGTGAGACACCTGGGGAGCACGCCCCAGCAGTCCTTTCACAAGTAAATCACAACAATCACGTACTCCCCCTTTCACACTCCAACGCCCGTGGAGACAAAGGCCAACTGACCACACATACATGTTCAAAAATTGACGGGAGAAAACGCTCTGGCCAAACGATCACACCAACATTCAAAAATTGGCGAAAGAAAACGCTGCGGCCAAACGATCACACAAACACATTCAAAAGTTGGCGGGAGAAAATGCTGCGGCCAAACGATCACACAAACACATCCAAAAATTGGCGGGAGAAAACGCTGCGGACAAACGATCACACAAACACATCCAAAACTTGGCGGGAGAAAACGCTGCGGCCAAATGATCACGCCAACACATTCAAAAATTGCCGAAAGAAAACGCTGCGGCCAAACGATCACATATATGAGGAATCCTGTTTACCAAAAGCTTATCTCAAACACCGCTCCACAAGGCGTAAATCTCAAAATTAACTGAAATCGCAAAAACGCACCGCCGAGGAACCCATCCATCCATCTTTATCCGGGGTCGGGTCGCGGGGCCAGCAGCTTTAAGAGGGACTCCCAGACTTCCCTCTCCACAGCCACTTCCCAAGGCGTTCCCAGGCCAGCCGAGAGACATAGTCTCTCCAGCACGTCCTGGGTCGTCCCCGGGGTCTCCTACCGGTGGGACATGCCCGAAACACCTCCCCAGGGAGGCGTACAGGAGGAATCCTGATAAGATGCCCGAGCCACCTCATCTGGCTCCTCTCAACGTGGAGGAGCAGCGGCTCTACTCCGAGTCTCTCCCGGATGACCGAGCTTGTCACCCTATCTCTAAGGGAGAGCCCGGACACCCTGCGGTGGAAACTCATTTCGGCAGCTTGTATCCTGGATCTCGTTCTTTCGGTCACGACCCATTGCTCGTGACCATAGGTGAGGGTAGGAGCGTAGATCGACTGGTAAATCGAGACCTTTGGCATTTGGCTCAGCTCTCTCTTCACCACGACGGACCGGTACAGAGTCCGCATTACTGCCGACGCTGCACCGATCCGCCTGTCGATCTCGCGCTCCATCCTGCCCTCACTCGTGAACAAGACCCCAAGATACTTGAACTCCTCCACTTGGGGCAGGATCTCATCCCCTATCCGGAGAGGGCATTCCACCCTTTTCCGACCGAGGACCATGGACTCGGATTTGGAGGTGCTGACCCTCATTCCGACCGCTTCACACTCGGCTGCGAACCGCTCCAGTGAGAGCTGGAGATCACGGCCTGAAGAAGACAACAGCACCACGTCATCTGCAAAAAGCAGTGACGCGATGCTGAGGTCCCCAAACTGGACCCCCTCAACGCCTCGGCTGCGCCTAGAAATTCTGTCCATAGAAATTATGAACAGAATCGGTGACAAAGGGCAGCCTTGGCGGAGCCCAACCCTCACTGGGAACGAATACGACTTACTGCCGGAAATGCAGACCAAACTCTGGCATCGGTGATACAGGGACCGAACCGCCCTTATCAGTTGGCTCGTCACCCCGTACTCCCGAAGCACCCTTCACAGAACCTCCCGAGGGACACGGTTGAACGCCTTCTCCAAGTCCACAAAACACATGTGGACTGGTTGGGCGAACTCCCATGCACCCTCGAGGATCCTGCCGAGGGTGTAGAGCTGGTCCACTGTTCCACGGCCAGGACGAAAGCCACACTGCTCCTCCTGAATCCGATGCTCGACCTCCCGACGGATCCTCCTCTCCAGCACCCCTGAATAGACCTTACCAGGGAGGCTGAGGAGTGTGATTCCTCTGTAATTGGAACACACCCTCCGGTCCCCCTTCTTAAAGAGGGGAACCACCACCCAGAGGCACCGTCCCCGATGTCCACGCGATGCTGTAGAGGCGTGTCAGCCATGACAGACCCACAACATCCAGAGACTTTAAGAACTCCGGGTGGACCTCATCCACCCCCGGGGCCCTGCCACCGAGGAGTTTTTTAACTACCTCAGTGACTTGGACCTCCGAGATTGGAGAGTCTGCCTCAGTCTCCAGGCCCTCCTTCCACAATGGAAGGTGTGTCGGTGGAATTGAGGAGGTCTTCGAAGTATTCCCCCCACCGACTCAGGACAGGGTCACCCTGTATTCGAGGTCAGCAGCACACCATCTCCACTGTAAACAGTGTTGACCGTGCACTGCTTCCCCCTCCTGAGATGCCGGATGTGGACCAGAATTTCCTTGAAGCCATCCGGAAGTCATTCTCCATAGCCTCGCCAAACTCCTCCCACGCCCGGGTTTTTGCCTCAGCAACCGCGTTCCGCTTGGCCATCCGGTACCCGTCAGCTGCTTTCGGAGTCCCGCAGGCCAAAACAGACCGATAAGACTCCTTCTTCAGCTTGACAGCATCCCTTACCGCGCGTGTCCACCAGCGGGTTCGGGGATTGCCGCCACGACAGGCACCAACAACCTTATGGCCACAGCTTCAGTCAGCTGCCTCAACAATGGAGGCGCGGAACATGGTCCACTCAGACTCAATGTCCCCCGCCTCCCCCGGGACGTGGGAAAAGCTCTGCCGGAGGTGGGAGTTGAAGCTCTTCCTGACAGGGGATTCTGCCAGACGTTCCCTGCAGACCCTCACAGAGCGTTTGGGCCTGCCAGGTCGGACCGGCATCTTCCCCCACCATCGGAGCCAACCCACCACCAGGTGGTGATCAGTTGACAGCTCCGCCCCTCTCTTCACCCGAGTGTCCAAAACATGCGGCCGCAAATCCGATGACACGACTACAAAGTCGATCATCGAAATGCGGCCTGTCCTGGTGCCAAGTGCACACATGGACACCCTTATGCTTGAACATGGTGTTCATTATCGAAAATCCGTGTCGAGCACAGAAGTCCAACAATAGAACACCGCTCGGGTTCAGCTCGAGGGGAGGGGGGCGTTCCTCCCAATCACGCCCTTCCAGGTCTCACTGTCATTGCCCACGTGAGCATTGAAGTCACCCAGTAGAACGATGCAGTCCCCAGAAGGAGCGCTCTCCAGCACTTCCTCCAGGGACTCTAAGAAGGGTGGGTACTCTGAGCTGCCGTTCGGTGCATAGACACAAACAACAGTCAGGACCCATCCTCCCACCCGAAGGCGGAGGGATGCTACCCTCTCGCTCACCAGGGTGAACCCCAATGTCCAGGCGCCCAGCCGGGGGGCAATAAGTATGCCAACACCTGCTCGACGCCTCTCACCGTGGGCAACTCCAGAGTGGAAGAGAGTCCAGCCCCTCTCGAGAGGGCTTGTACCAGAGCCCAAACTATGTGTGGAGGCAAGTCCGGCTATGTCTAGTCGGAACCTTTCTGCCTCACACACCAGCTCGGGCTCCTTTCCAGCCAGAGAGGTGACATTCCATGTCCCTAGAGCCAGCCTCTGCAGCCGGGGATCAGACCGCCAAGGTCCCGCCTCACTTTGCACCCGACCCCTTTGGCCTCTCCTACAGGTGGTGAGCCCATGGGAAGGGGGACCCACCTTTTCTTTTCGGGCTATGCCTGACCGGACCCCATTGGCGAAGGCCCAGCCACCAGGTGCTCGCCTTCGAGCCCCACCTCCAGGCCTGACTCCAGAGAGGGGCCCCGGTGACCCGCGTCCGGGCGAGGGAAAACTGAGTCCATTTTTGTTTATCATCATAAGGGGCTTTGGTGAGCCATGCTTTGGCCCCTCACCTAGGACCCTTCTGCCATGGGTGACCCTAGCAGGGGGATGAAGCCCCAGACAACATGGCTCCTAGGATCATAGGGGCACACAAACCACTCCACCACAATAAGGTGACGACTCACGGAGGGGGCCGAGGAAGCCTGTTTCTCAAATGTTTATCTCAAACAACCCAAACACCGTTCCACAAGGCGTAAATCTCGAAATTAATCGAGATCGCAAAAATGCACCGCCGAGGAACCCTGTTTCTCAAAGGTTTATCTCAAACAACCCAAACACCGTTCCACAAGGCGTAAATCTCGAAATTAATCGAGATCGCAAAAACGCACCGCTGAGGAACCCTGTTTCTCAAAAGCTTATCTCAAACAACCCAAACACCCTTCCACAAGGCGTAAATCTCAAAATTAATCGAGATCGCAAAAATGCACTGCCGAAAAACCCTGTTTCTCAAAAGTTCATGTCAACCAACACAAACACCGTTACACAAAGCGTAAATCTCGAAAGTAATCTAGATCACAAAAACACACCGCCGAGGAAGCCTGTTTCTCGAATGTTTATACCAAACAAAAACACAAACAACATTCCGCAAGGCGTAAATCTCGAAATACTTCCAGTCGCAAAAACGCACCGCCGAGCAATGTTGCTCTCAATGTAAATCAAAGTCAAAGTCAAAGTCAGCTTTATTGTCAATTTCTTCACGTTAAGACACACAAAGAGATCGAAATTACGTTTCCCATCGTCCCACGGTGACTAGACACATTACACAACACATACAAATAAATAGCACAAAAAGTAAAAACAAATAGACAAGAGCGATGAATAAGTACTAAGCAAATAACCCAAATAAATAAACAATAAATAAATAAATAGATAAATAAGAGGAGCAAAATGGAGCAAGCGTGCATACAGCAGACAGCCAGAAAAAAACGCAAAAGAACAGGACGTTATGCAGCCGAGGGTGGAGGGGGGAGAGAATTCAGGCTCCTGACAGCTTGGAGTGTGAAGCTGTTGGCGAGTCTGGTGGTGCGGGAGCGCAGGCATCTGTACCTCTTCCCAGAGGGCAGAAGATCAAACAAAGTGTGAGCGGGGTGACTCACATCAAACACACACACTCGCGGTCGCCTTGCGGGTGAGACGGGAGGTGTAAATGTCCTTCAGGGAGGGGAGTGAAGCCCCACTGATCTTACTAGCAATGTTCACCATGCGCTGCAGAGCCTTCATGTTGTATTCAGTGCAGCCACCACCCCACACAGCAATACAACTGGAGAGGACGCTCTCAATGGTGCCACGGTAGAAAGTGGTCATGATGGCAGGAGGAGCACTTGCTCGCCTGAGTTTCCGCAGAAAGTACAGGTGGCGCTGAGCTTTCTTCGCCAGCGACGCAGCGTTGGTGGTCCAGGAGAGGTCCTCACTGATGTGCACCCCTAGGAATCTGGTGCTGCTCATTCTCTCCACCACAGCACCGTCGATGGTCAGCGGCAGGTGTTGGGTATGACCCTTCCGGAAGTCAACAACAATCTCCTTGGTCTTGCTGACGTTCAGCAGGAGGTCGTTGTCCCTGCACCACGTGGCCAGAAGGTCGACCTCCGACCTGTATTGGGTCTCGTCGCCCCCGGTGATGAGACCCACCACAGTTGTGTCGTCGGCATATTTCAGCACGCGGTTGCTGCTGTGCAGTCACGCGTCAGCAGGGTGAAGAGCATTGGACTGAGCACGCAGCCTTGATTACCAAAATAGAATGAACAACGAGACACATATAATCCAACAAAGGAACAACTCCTGTCCACACCTATCCGCTTTATTTTACCAGAACAAGTTCATGCGCATAAACCTGTTCAACTCACGGCAAAATATGCTTGGCGCCAGACAAGACAATACCAACATGGGCGGGGGTCCCAATTCGTGAAGGAAAAACTCCTCTTACCTTTTCAAGGCGGACCTCCGGCCTGAAGCGGCAAGCCTCACCTGAAAGCGGCCAAAACCAGCTCAACTGGACAAAACCCACGTCGGGGTCACCATTTGTTGCGTGTTGAGCGGGATGTTCGATGTTGAGCCAGGAAAACAAAGACGTGGAGTGTAGAGTTGGTTCTTTATTGGCAAATTCTTGGGTTGTTTAATGGCGGTCAGTACACATGGCACGGCAGCAGATGAAACAACAGCTTCTGTCTCCAGGTCAGCTTGTTTTATACTGTCCGGAAAGGCGGGAACTTGTCACATGACCATTTTGTACCTGAGTGTGGGGGCCGTCACCCCCCTGTGTGTGTTCATCCAGTTATGTGTGTTGTATTCGTGTTCTGATTGAACAGGTATGTTTACATAAAATAATAAAAGAATTGTACATATATGAGCATCACATTGTACAGAGATTGTCCAACCTAATAGAACATGTACATATTGCTGTTGCTCTTTCTTCAGTAGGCAAGATTGAAATTGGTCTATAGTTGCTAAGATCGTTTATGTCTCCAGATTTAAAGACCGGTGTGATACGTGCAATTTTTGCCATTTGTGGCACTACTCCAGAGAGTAGAGACAGATTGATGCAATGTATAAGAGGTGCAGTTATTATATTGGAAATGTTTTTCAGAATTTTACTTGAGATACCATCTGTTCCAGCTGAGTTTGAATTCTTCATATTCATGATTATTTTATACACTTCATTGCAGTTAGTTGGATTCAGGAAGAAAGAGCCCAGGTAATTAATTACCTGATAGGTAGTCTTTAAACGAGGCATCCTGAGGCTGACTGATTTTACTGGATATGTTGCTACCAATGGAGACAAAGTAGTTCTTGAATTTGTCGGCAAGACTGTTGTTTCTGGTGATGTTGCTTGTATCATTATCATGGTCAGGGAATACAGGAGTTTTTTGGCTTCTGTTCAAGACCTTGTTCAGTACTCTCCAAGATTTCTTGGAATCACCCTGTGATTTGTTTATCAAGTCGGCAAAATGAATATTCTTCCGCTTTCTGATAATATGTGTAAGTTTATTTCTAGAAATTAATATATGCATTTTTATTGTTGTGGTTAGGTTTATTTATGTATCTTTTATATAATTTATTTTTATGCTTAATAGACTTTAATATGCCCTTAGTGATCCATGGATTTTGACTATTTGTATTGCATATGATAGCTTTTCTCAGGAATGGTCCTTTGAATATAGTCGGATATTTCTTTGGTTAGAGTTTCAAATACAGCATCAACATCACTACAATTATATATTCCATACCACGTCTTGGTCTGCAGTCACCTAGACGTCACATGGTTTCATCATTGAGTATTTTCATTTTTATTGTATGATGAATAGGTAGGGGCCTAGCAGGGAGGTCAATGAATAATACAATTAAGAAATGATCAGAAATCTCAGAGAGTACAGTTCCAGAAGTGTGGCAGAAGTTTTGAACTCCGGTGAGTTTCATCTTTTGTTTCTGCAAGTCCGTGTATAATGATGTTATCCCTCATACTTCGGCACTGCAGATCAAGAATGGAGTTTTCCATGTTGACTTTGTCTCTTTGTAGTTCGGCTGTCAAATGTTTGAAGTGGTTTACTTCAGTCCGAAGTGACGCATTGTCAGCCCTTAGCACCTCGATGAGTGAGTTGTTAAACTCCACAGAGTGCTTCAGTTCTTTTACATTAGTAGTCAGTTGCTCGAGTAGATCAAGCTTCTTGAGTTGTAGTTTTATAGATGTTATAGACTCACTGATGTCAGAGATTTCCTTTTCGCTTGGGTTCAACTTGGCTCGGGTGTTCATGGCCTCAGGTTTGTTGTTAGGTGCATTTACAACCAAATGCGTCGATGTAGGCTTCCATGTCCTCTAACGACTCATCAACAGGCGAATCCAGTTTGATTTAATTTCTGATCATTGATCAAATTTGATGTGATGGCATAATTGGTAAGTTTTCTGTCATAGAGTACAGCTCAGCACCTCATGTGGTTGGCCATCTTTTCTTTGCTTCTTTATAGTCGCAAAAGGGTTCTTGGACATGTTAAATGAAAACAAATTTCTTGATTAATTAAACCGATTAGAAGGGTGGCCGTACCTTCAGAATACTGTATAACCTAATACTACGCTGCTCCATCCCGCTTCTTAGAGATTGAGCTATGAACGTGTCTATTGTATACGGAGAGGAGGTTTTCACAACACATAAATAATGAGAAAAACTAGAAAATGCAATTCATGGAGAAATTGCGTGTGAAGACGAAGAACTTGGAAATGCTGCAGAATGATGTTTAAAGTTGGAACGGGTTGAATTGGTTAAAAAATGTAGAAATTAGGAGGGAAAACGAAATTTTGGAAAATTTGGTGTGAATTTCAAAATTGGAAATGTGGGATTTTTGGTGAGTTGAAAGTTGTGGAATAGGTAAGGTAGGTCTTAATCGCAACTCTGTAGTTGTACTTGTTGGGTCTTCAACATTCACAAAGAATTTCACAGAAGCAGAGAGTTGTCTTCAATGGCCACCAGCCTTTGCAAAAGGACGGGAATCAAACACACAGCATGTGTTGCTCGAAAACCGCACCCTTCTACAGGCTGGCTGCTTTTTATTGAGTAAATACAATGGGTGGAGTTTACACAAATGTATAGCTTCTCATTGTTCACAGCAGTCAGTTAAGCTCACTATTGCAGAAAACCAAGGATGTCATTACTTGAGGCGAGCAGTAAAGACCTCTCAACGATGTCATTGTTCAAACCCAGGATGTTCTTGCTTAACGACTCATGGCTCCAGCCATATGCATCCTGTACCATGAAAAACATGGTACAGGATTACATAGGTACGCCGTTACATGTAATGCAGTTTCATTCTATATCGGTTGGAAACTCCCTGGACACAAGGTCAAACTGGCATACAGCGAACATCTTCCATTAAACCCATGGACTCTAATGATAATGTATAACATTTTTCCCAACAGTACTCTCGCACTCAACTCTCGCTTCCTGGTCCGTACTCTCGTCACGTGACCCGCTTGACCAGGCATAGTTGACAACTCGTCAACGAAATTACCCTATGGAGCTGGTAAAGTGTTTGGCGACCACCCACTTTTTATGCTCCTCATGAGTTTCTGAAGGATTTCATCTTTAGCAGTTGCTACAGCCAAACATTCCCACATTGTATCAGACACTGGGCAGCTCTTTCTTACAAGGTTCACATGCACAGTTTCATTTTTATCATGCTGGATGTTAGGTTCCATACTATCATACATCCGAGACAGCGTATCAGCCACTAGCAGTTGTTTCCCTGGGCTGTATTCTAGCTTCTTTTTTCTGCATACTCAAAAACAGCCTTTGGACCCTGGGGGCATGTATGCTAGACCATTTTTAGCAATAGTGACAAGTGGTTTGTGATCAGTCTCTGCCCACACTGTTCTACCATATATGTAAACATGGAACTTCTCACATGCATAGGACAGGGCCAACGCTCCTTTTTCTATCTGCGCATAATTATATTCCGCCCCTGTGAGAGCTCTGGAGGCATAAGTCACAGGTCTCCATCTGTTTCCATATTCCTGTAGTAGAACTGCCCCTAACCCTGACTTAGAAGCATCTGCCGAGATTTTCGTTTTGTGCCTTTCGTCGTAAAACCTTAACACAGGGGCCTGCACGGTTAATTGTTGTAGTTCCTCAAACTCCTTTGGATGATTATTATTCCAACACCATTCTGTGGTTTTGCATAGCAAGCTTCTCATCTGGGCTGTATGTAATGCGAGGTCAGGTACAAATCTACCAACATAGTTTGCCATGCCCAGAAAGCGTGGCACACCCTCTTAATCTGTAAGTGGTGGCATGTTCTTGATGGCTGTTATCCTACTCTGACTGACCTGGAGTCCCTCTGCCGTTAACACTTCACCCTAATTCACATTTTTTTGCATTTAGCTTCAACCCATGCAACCGGGCAGCTTCTAAAGCTTGAGTTAGCCTGGCATCATGTTCTTCAATAGTGGATCCACTAATCAATAGAGGTGGGGGAAATTTACGATTCTTAGATTAATCGCGATTCGGCCGTGGAAGAATCGAGAACATTTCGCAAACATCCAAATTCCGATTATTTAAATATGCCAAGTAAAGCGGAACTAAAATACAGTAAGCGCATTCTCCGAGACGCTATGCGGAACGGTCCGAGAGCACAGTGCACACTCAGCACACTTCCGCAGTACACTCCTCCAGAAAAAAACCCCAAACATGGCTGATCCTGAGATACCTGCTCCTAAAAATTTAAAAGCAGACGTGTGGAATAATTTTGTATTCTACAATGTTGACGGAGGAAATGAATTGGACAAAAGCTACGTTGTATGCAAGATTTGTCACGCTAAAATAAAATACTTTGGCAACACAATGAATATGAGAAGTCACATGCACGATTCCACCCTAAAGAGGAGGTGGGAAAGCCGGCTGCTGCTGTTGCTACTAGCAGCCAGAGAACAATTGAGCCAAAAGGCCAAGCGAATTACGAAAGGCATCGCGGAATTCATTACAATGGGTTTGCAACCCTACTCGGTTGTAGAGAATTGAGGATTTCGGAGAATGATGGAGGCCACGGAGCCGAGGTACATTATCCCATCCAGACGCTATTTCACCGACACGGCCGTCCCGGCACTCTACAAGCAGACTAAAGCAGAAATAACATCATCGCTGTCGAATGCAGACCGAGTCGCCGTTACATGTGATGCGTGGACGTCTGTAGCCACTGAGTCATTTGTTACTCTAACTGTGCATTTCATAACCGATGAGCGGGAGGTGAAAGCACACGTGCTTCAAACAAGAGCAAAGCATGAAAGCCACACGGGTGCTAATATGGCTGAGCTCTAAGCAGTGCTATAAATGAATGGAACATCGCAAATAAAGAAGTTATTCTAGTTACAGACAATGCAGCTAATATGGTTGTCATTGCCCAGCTGGGTAACTTCAGCCATCTGAAATGCTACACCCACTCGCTGAACCTTGCGGCTCAACGTGCCCTGAAGGTGCCAAATGTGGCCTGACTGCTAGGAAGAGTGTTAGGGTTGATAGATTAGTTTGATCCTATGCTTATGTTGGAATGTAACCTGTAATAATTAACCAAACTTGTCCCGTTTTAACAAAGTGCTAAGATCCTTTGAACTGATTGACCAGCTGCAGAGGAAGCAATCTAAGTTGTTCTGTTTACACAACATCGTAAAATACCCCCTGCTATGATTTGACGAGAGGCCAGGGGTTGACCCCCACCCTGTCCACTCTCACCCCCACCCTGCTTTCTCTCAATAAATACTCTCTTGCAAGAATCCAAAGTCAGACTTTGTTCGCTGTATGCACAGTGACGAACGACCTCTCCATTTGCAAGTGTTCAAAAGGCATACTGTCTCCCGTGTGGCTCTTGCAAATAAGTGGGCACCACTCTAACAAAGAGTGAAATGCATCTGCACCTTTTTCCACCGCAGCACAGTCGGTGCACATCAGCTTGAAGAGAACCAGAAGCTGCTTAACATCCCCAAGCAAAAACTGAAGGTAGACTGCTGTACTAGATGGAATAGTGGCTTTGAGATGGTGAGCAGGTTTTTGGAGCAGCAGCCTGCCATCACTGCCACACAAGTGAGAAGATCAGAGAAAGACCTATGTACACTCAGTGAGGCTGATGTCACAAATGCTGAGGATATCATAGCAGCCCTCAAGTCCCTGAAGGATGCAACAACCGTCATGTCAACAGAGAGAAGTCCCATAATTTCTCTAATTGCTGCTCTGCAAAAGCCGACAGTGCGCCTTGTAGTCCGGTGCACCTTATATATGAATCAATTGATGAATTTGTTGATCCATACTGGTTGTACACAGTGCTCTGCCAAAATATTTCAGTACGTTTTTGGACGACTAGTAAATTACAAGGTCGCATCGCTTCCCAGCATTACGGCAACCGTGGTCAGGGGGCGTCACTGAATAGCTGTTGTACCCGTGAGGCTATTTCATTTAAAAATAGGCTGCTCCGTTAATGTTCCCAATAAATTTACGGATTGATACGGAAGGGAAACGTAGGTAAGCAGTACCAATGTGTTAGATCGAACTTTAGTCAATTCCGATCATTTTATAGGAGCTCGTTTGAGAAACGCGATTGTTTAC
This sequence comes from Syngnathus leptorhynchus, assembly GCF_054491065.1. Classification (NCBI taxonomy): domain Eukaryota; kingdom Metazoa; phylum Chordata; class Actinopteri; order Syngnathiformes; family Syngnathidae; genus Syngnathus; species Syngnathus leptorhynchus. Next base: position 1,750,853 of record NC_141206.1, on the reverse strand, counting down.
ACTTTGCTGAGGCTCATGGGAGTCTGCGAGCTGAGGCTCATGGGAGTTTGCGGGTGGAATGCTGAAAGCTAGAACGAGTTGAATCGGTTGAAAAATGTAGAAATCAGAAGTGTAAAATAACATTTTGTGAAATTTCGCAACATTTAGCGCACATTTTAAACGTGAAAACGTGAATTTATTCAATTTGGCAATTTTGGGAATGTCCCCAATGTGATTTGAATGTGTTGAATGATGTGAATTTCAAACTGGAGCGACGTAAATGTGAAATGTTGAATGTGCCATTAAGAATGAATGGGTAAAAAATTGCTGGAAATTTGTGAATTTTGTCAAAACGGAAAATTTTTGGAACGAAATAAAATGTAAGCAACGGTGTCATTAATAGTTGGAATAAGTAATAAGTGGAACGGAGTGAATCAGTTGAAGTATGTGGAACGAGTTAAGCATCAAAAAGTGGGGGGAATAAGTAGCATAATAATAAAGTTGTACAATAACAATAGTGTGAAGGCCTTCGCCTTCACACAATAATAATCTAGCATTTATTAACGGTGTGTTTTGATTGTTTTATGATTGTCCACTATTGTGAAACAGGGCTGCTCGGTGACGCAGTGGGTAGCATGTCCGCCTCACAGTTAGGTGGGTGCGGGTTCGATTCCACCTCCGGCCCTCCCTGTGTGGAGTTTGCATGTTCTCCCCGAGCACTCCCCGAGCACTTTTCTCCGGGCACTCCGGTTTCCTCCCACATCCCAAAAACATGCTTGGATAGGCCGATTTAAGACTCTAAATTGTCCCTAGGTGCGAGTGCGGATGGTTGTTCGTCTCTGTGTGCCCTGCGATTGGCTGGCAACCGATTCAGGGTGTCCCCCGCCTACTGCCCGATGACGGCTGGGATAGGCTCCAGCACGCCCGCGACCCCCGTGGGGACAAAGCGGTTCAGAAAATGAATGAATGAATGAAATATTCTGAAACAAAACTGAGATTTTATTTTGAAGAATCTACCGGAAAAGCTATGCACTTTGATACCTTGCAATTTACGGGAGTGTTCAGTTTCACAAACGTCGCAGTTTCCGATAGAACAACTTCCTAATTCATCCTCGTTCCGTAAGAGAGACCAGCCATGGCACAGGCACTTAAAGAAAGATTTGAGAAGTTCCTCCATGAGAAGAACCTCCTGACTGATGCCCTTGCTAAAGTCGAAGCAAAGACCGGGGTTAGCAGGACGTATATCGCTCTCGGTGAGTGTTGATAGAAAGAGAGGAATGGAAAAAGACTGCATTGGCGAGTCAGCGGAATTTGGGCTGTTATGACATTTTGATCCCGTCGTTGAATGGTAGCTTATGTTTCACTGTGTTTAAATACGTTTCTAAATCGAGACATTTAAAGCTCAACGCGGATTATATGTTGGTTATTTGTGTTAAACAGCAGTGTTGCTTTGTTCCAGCTATCGTTGGCATCATCGCAGTGTACTTGGTCATTGGCTATGGAGCTTCCTTGCTGTGTAACCTCATCGGCTTTCTTTACCCAGCTTACATATCGTAAGTGAACCGGGCAACATCAAGGAGGGACCACACCCATTGACACACTAGTACACGCATACACTAACCTCTCTGTTCTAAACTTAACATCTGTGGCGTATATCCTATTTATTTTTGTCTGCACTGCAATCAAGTATCCTGTCAGTACCTACCACATTTCTCAGAGTAGTTTTAACCCGTCACTTTATACAATTTAGTAATCACGAATTGTGAATACACACTATGACGTCATCCATGTCTTGTGACGCAACACAATATCCCAAACACCACTTAACAAATTGCGCAATTGCACCCAAGATGGGTTTTGACAAGTAAAAAACCAGTAACCCAACTGTCTAAACAGTATTTCAGACAACATTCTGCATGTTAAGTTTCTGATAATTCAACATTACTACAATCACTAGAATCTTAAAAATGATTTAGAAAAAACTGAAACAAACAAACACATATGCACATAAACAAATACACTTTAATGGCCACACATTTTTGAACTGTGCAGACTGTTAAACTGTTAAGTCATCCATTTTTTTCCTCTGTCATCACTGATATAGTTCTGTAGTGGCATCACAAAAATGCACATCAAGGCTAGGTGTCAAATGGAAAAGCACATACCGTAATTTTCGGACTATAAGTCGCGGTTTGTTTCATAGTTTGGGTGGGGGGGCAACTTATACTCAGGAGCGACTTATATGTTTTTTTTTTTTTTCAAAAAAATTTACTTGATCATTAACACTTACTAGTACAGTTGATCACCTCACATATTATTTTTAATACACTGAAAAAACAAATAAAGCAATTCACACTTTAAAGCACAATATTCAAGTTCATGAAACAAATAAACCTTCATCTTCCGCTTATCCGGGGTCGGGTCGCGGGGGCAGCAGCTTTAGGAGGGACTCCCAGACCTCCCTCTCCCCAGCCACTTCCTCCAGCTCATCCCGGGGGATCCCAAGGCGTTCCCAGGCCAGCCGAGAGACGTAGTCTCTCCAGCGCGTCCTGGGTCGTCCCCGGGGTCTCCTACCGGTGGGACATGCCCGGAACACCTCCACGGGGAGGCGTCCAGGAGGCATCCTGATGAGATGCCCGAGCCACCTCATCTGGCTCCTCTCAACGTGGAGGAGCAGCGGCTCTACTCCGAGTCTCTCCCGGATGACCGAGCTTCTCACCCTATCTCTAAGGGAGAGCCCGGACATCCTGCGGTGGAAACTCATTTCAGCCGCTTGTATCCTGGACCTCGTTCTTTCGGTCACGACCCATAGCTCGTGACCATAGGTGAGGGTAGGAGCGTAGATCGACCGGTAAATCGAGAGCTTTGCCATTTGGCTCAGCTCTCTCTTCACCACGATGGAGCGGTACAGAGTCCGCATTATTGCCGACGCTGCACCGATCCGCCTGTCGATCTCACGCTCCATCCTGCCCTCACTCGTGAACAAGACCCCAAGATACTTGAACTCCTCCTCTTGGGGCAGGATCTCATCCCCGATCCGGAGAGGGCATTCCACCCTTTTCCGACCGAGGACCATGGACTCGGATTTGGAGGTGCTGACCCTCATCCCGACCGCTTCACACTCGCCTGCGAACCGCTCCAGTGAGAGCTGGAGATCACGGACTGAAGAAGCCAACAGCACCACGTCATCTGCAAAAAGCAGTGACGCGATGCTGAGGTCCCCAAACCGGACCCCCTCAACGCCTCGGCTGCGCCTAGAAATTCTGTCCATAAAATTTATGAACAGAATCGGTGACAAAGGGCAGCCTTGGCGGAGTCCAACCCTCACTGGGAACGAATCCGACTTACTGCCGGAAATGCGGACCAAACTCTGGCATCGGTGATACAGGGACCGAACCGCCCTTATCAGTTGGCTCGGCACCCCGTACTCCCGAAGCACCCTCCAGAGAACATCCCAAGGGACACGGTCGAACGCCTTCTCCAAATCCACAAAGCACATGTGGACTGGATGTGTTGTCCGACCGAGGACAACACATCCAGTGGCTCGTCACCCCGTACTCCCGAAGCACCCTTCACAGAACCTCCCGAGGGACACGGTTGAACGCCTTCTCCAAGTCCACAAAACACATGTGGACTGGATGGGCGAACTCCCATGAACCCTCGAGGATCCTGCCGAGGGTGTAGAGCTGGTCCACTGTTCCACGGCCAGGACGAAAGCCACACTGCTCCTCCTGAATCCGAGGTTCGACCTCCCGACAGATCCTCCTCTCCAGCACCCCTGAATAGACCTTACCAGGGAGGCTGAGGAGTGTGATTCCCCTGTAATTGGAACAGGCCAGCTTCCCTGCTTCCACAAAGGAAGGCGTGTTGGTGGAATTGAGGAGGTCTTCGAAGTATTCCCCCCACCTACTCACGACATCCCGAGTCGAGGTCAGCAGCACACCATCTCCACTGTAAACAGTGTTGACCGTGCACTGCTTCCCCTTCCTGAGACGCCGGATGGTAGACCAGAATGTCCTCGAAGCCGTCCGGAAGTCATTCTCCATGGCCTCGCCAAACTCCTCCCACGCCCGAGTTTTTGCCTCAGCAACCGCCGAAGCCGCATTCCGCTTGGCCATCCGGTACCTGTCAGCTGCCGCCGTAGTCCCGCAGGCCAAAAAGACCTTATAGGACTCCTTCTTCAGCTTGACGGCATCCCTTACCGCCGGTGTCCACCAGCGGGTTCGGGGATTGCCGCCACGACAGGCACCAACAACCTTATGGCCACAGCTCCGGTCGGCTGCCTCAACAATGGAGGCGCGGAACAAGGTCCACTCGGACTCAATGTCCCCCGCCTCCCCCGGGACGTGGGAAAAGCTCTGCCGGAGGTGGGAGTTGAAGCTCCTCCTGACGGGATTCTGCCAGACGTTCCCAGCAGACCCTCACAGAGCGTTTGGGTCTGCCCGGTCGGACCGGCATCTTCCCCCACCATCGGAGCCAACCCACCACCAGGTGGTGATCACTTGACAGCTCCGTCCCTCTCTTTACCCGAGTGTCCAAAACATGCGGCCGCAAATCCGATGACACGACTACAAGGTCGATCAACGAACTGTGGCCTAGGGTGTCCTGGTGCCAAGTGCCACACATGGACACCCTTATGCTTGAACATGGTGTTCATTATAGAAAATCCGTGTCGAGCACAGAAGTCCAATAATAGAACACCGCTCGGGTTCAGATCGGGGGGGCCGTTCCTCCCAATCACGCCCTTCCAGGTCTCACTGTCATTGCCCACGTGAGCATTGAAGTCACCCAGTAGAACGATGGAGTCCCCAGAAGGAGCGCTCTCCAGCACTTCCTCCAGGGACTCTAAGAAGGGTGGGTACTCTGAGCTGCCGTTCGGTGCATAGACACAAACAACAGTCAGGACCCGTCCCCCCACCCGAAGGCGGAGGGAGGCTACCCTCTCGCTCACCGGGGTGAACTCCAATGTGCAGGCGCCCAGCCGGGGGGCAATAAGTATGCCAACACCTGCTCGACGCCTCTCACCGTGGGCAACTCCAGAGTGGAAGAGAGTCCAGCCCCTCTCGAGAGGGCTTGTACCAGACCTTTCCAGCCAGAGAGGTGACATTCCATGTCCCTAGAGCCAGCCTCTGCAGCCGGGGATCGGACCGCCAAGGTCCCCGCCTTTGCCCGCCGCCCAGCTCACTATGCACCCGACCCCTTTGGCCCCTCCTATAGGTGGTGAGCCCATTGGAAGGGGGACCCACGTCTTCTTTTCGGGCTATGCCCGACCGGACCCCATGAGCGAAGGCCCGGCCACCAGGCGCTCTCCTTCGAGCCCCACCTCCAGGCCTGGCTCCAGAGAGCGGCCCCGGTGACCCGCGTCCGGGCGAGGGAAAACGAAATCCATATATCTTTTTCATCATAAGGGGTCTTCTGAGCCGTGCTTTGTCTGGCCCCTCACCTAGGACCCTTTTGCCATGGGTGACCCTACCAGGGGCATGAAGCCCCAGCCATGTTGTCTAGGATCATAAGGGCACGCAAACCCCTCCACCACGATAAGGTGACGACTCACGGAGGGGGAAATAACAAATAAACAAAACGAAAACAAAAAACTGAAAAAGAAATATAGTTATTTTCAAACTAAACTGAACGAGGGTGATTTAAATTTCACCATTGGCCGTGACGCAACAACTGGGAGGGGAAAGCGCTGTTTTCTTTGAGATTTTAAAAAGCACACGTCTGGTGAAGAGAATTTAGTGTGGTGATTTAAAAAAAAAAAAACCAGTAGGGGCAGCAATGCAATTTAGGATGCAAGCTCTGCTTTTGATGGACAGCATGCGAGCACACATCACGCCAGACATGCAAATCACAAGTCCGACGGCGCGCGTACGCGGCATTGTTTACACGATCGATGATCGATGTATATTATGATTTGGAGTGACAGATGGTTTGGTAATATTGTTGCTATATGATAGTTATTTGAAATATACTTTATATATCGTTATATGGGTCTGTGGAATAATTAGACATGCAAATCACGAGTCCGACGGCGCGCGTACGCGGCATTGTTTACACGATCAATGATCGATGGATTTTATGATTTGGAGTGACAGATGGTTTGGTAATGTTGCTATATGATAGTTATTTGAAATATACTTTGTATATTGTTATATGGGTCTGTGGAATAATTAGACATGCAAATCACGAGTCCGACGGCGCGCGTACGCGGCATTGTTTACACGATCGATGATCGATGTATTTTATGATTTGGAGTGACAGATGGTTTGATAATATTGTTGCTATATGATAGTTATTTGAAATATATTTTATATATCGTTATATGGGTCTGTGGGATAATTAGACATGCAAATCACGAGTCCGACGGCGCGCGTACGCGGCATTGTTTACACGATCGATGATCGATGTATTTTATGATTTGGAGTGACACAGATGGTTTGATAAACGTGTTATTTATGTAATAATCATTTGAATAACTCTGAATGTTACGTTAGGCCCGTTCTCAGCCACTCGTTTGTGTAAGTCACGTTAGCATACCGTATCGTTTAGCCTGTTGCTGGTTCGTGTCTGTTTTTGGTGTTGGATTATGACAAATACATTTGCCCCAAAAGTGCGATTTATACTCCGGAGCGACTTATATATGGTTTTTTTTCGCGTTATTGGGCATTTTATGGGTGGTAAGACTTATACTCCGGAGCGACTAATAGTTCGAAAATTACGGTACATGTTATTTTCTTGAGTTGTTTTATATGCTGAATAGGTTTTGCTTGATAAGATGTGTGAACCTTTGGATGACTTCCGGATATTACATCAATGGGTACATTTCACGAGAGGTGCCAATGTTATATGGTTGTGACTGGTTGACTTTGGAAGAGGTGATCCCTAATTTTGGCGCAGGAATAACAGGAGCCTAGTGCATATAGTGTATAAAATATAAATTTGGAGCATGCATTTTTGAGTTACAATTGTCAATTATATACTGGATCTCCAAACCCATAATTTAAAGGTCTACCCAAGCTACTATTACTTGCACACAAAAAGCACCCGTCAAAATCAGATTGAGAAAAGAGGAGTTTTCAAAATCATATAAGTGTAAGAAAGGGAAAAATGGCAAAAAGCTTTCTAAGAGCTCGTCTACATTTTCCTTCAGATAATCTTTATTTAATATAAAAATAAACATTTTCTTCAAATAATATATTAATAATTATATATTAAATATTAATAATAATATTAAGTTAGAAGTACAGCGGTACATGTAAATTTTCTCATTATCGGTACTTGGTGAAAAATGCCCTGTTTTTTAATTTCCTTAATTATCAAAGTTCATAGTACAACAAAAATACCGTACAAAATACTAACTTAGATCACCAAATGATTCCCGAGCGCGGCACCACTGCTGCTCACTGCTCCCCTCTCCCCCAGGGGATGGATCAAAATCACATGGGGATGGGTTAAATGCAGAGGAATATTTCACCACACCCAGATGTGTGTGTGACGATGATCATTGGGACTTTGGGGGGGGGGGGGGGGGGGACTTTAACTTTCGGACGATAAGTCGCGTTTTTTTCATAGTTTGGGTGGGGTTAGGGTTAGGGTTAGGCTTATACTCAGAAGCGACTTATGTGATTTTTTTTAAAAATTTGCAAAATTCAAAAATCCGCGATGTAGTGAAACCGCGATAAACGAACCGCGATGTAGCAAGGGATCACTGTCATTTGAACTGCAAGTGACGTCACCGGCGCCGCGCAGCGGTTGTTTACATAAAGGACAAAGGATTCGATCACGGGATGATGAAGATGACGAAAGGCCCCACATTTGAAGGATTTAATGATTTGGAGTGACACAAGGTTTGAAAAACGTATTTATGTTATCGTTATTTGATATATTTTATTTCGTGTAGCAACTTATAGCTTCCTTTTTATCGTTGCAGTTCAGTAGTTGTTGGCTCGTTGAACTGTTGTTTTGTTAAATAAAGAGCCGTTTACTAAACCCACGTCTTTCTTGGTACTTTGTTAACGCTACAATATCGTTATATACTAGATCTGTGCGGCGCGTGCGCAGCGTTGTTGACACAAAGGACGAGGAATTTGATCAATGTATTTAATGATTAGGAGTGACACAGATGGTTTGATATTATTGTTATATGATAGTTATTTGAAATATACGTTATATATCGTTATATGGGTCTGTGGAATAATTAGAAATGCAACTTACAACGAGTCCGACGTCAGCGGTGTGGCGCATATGCGGCGCATACGCGGCATTGTTTACATAAAGGACGATCGATGGATTTAATGAATTGGAGTGACACAGATGGTTTGATAAACGTGTTATTTATGTAATACTTATTTGAATAACTGCTCTGCCCTCCACTCTGCCCTCACCCACCTGGAGAGCCGTTTGTGGACTTCAATTCTGCATTCAACACCATTGTTCCACAGCGTCTCATCTGCAAACTCGACCAGCTGGGCCTCAGTACCTACATTTGCAACTGGCTACTGGACTTCCTCTGTGAGAGGCCTCAGGTAGTGCGTGTTGGCGACACTCTCTGGCAGCATCACGCTGAGCACGGGGACCCCTCAAGGCTGCGTGCTCAGTCCGGTGCTCTTCACCCTGCTGGCGCATGACTGCACCGCAACCTACAGCAGCAACGGTGTGCTGAAATATGCCGACTACACGACTGTGGTGGGTCTCATCACCGGGGGCGACGAGACCCAATACAGGTCAGAGGTCGACCTTCTGGCCACGTGGTGCAGGGACAACAACCTCCTGCTGAACGTCAGCAAGACCAAGGCGATTGTTGTTGACTTCCGGAAGGGTCATGCCCAACACCTGCAGCTGACCATTGACGGTGCTGTGGTGGAGAGAGTGAGCAGCACCCGATTCCTGGGGGTGCACATCAGTGAGGACCTCTCCTGGACCACCAATGCTGCGTCGCTGGCGAAGAAGGCTCAGCGCCGCCTGTACTTTCTGCCAAAACTCATGCGAGCAAGTGCTCCTCCTGCCATCATGACCACATTCTACCGTGGCACCATTGAGAGCGTCCTCTCCAGTTGTATCGCTGTGTGGGGTGGTGGCTGCACTGAATACAACATGAAGGCTCTGCAACGCATAGTGAACACTGCTAGTAAGATCGTTGGGGCTCCGCTCCCCTCCCTGAAGGACATTTACACCTCCCGTCTCACCGGCAAGGCGACCGCGATTGTGTGTGATGTGAGTCACCCCGCTCACTCTTTGTTTGATCGTCTGCCCTCTGGGAAGAGGTACAGATGCCTGCGCTCCCGCACCACCAGACTCGTCAACAGCTTCATACTCCAAGCTGTCAGGATCCTGAATTCTCTCCCCCCTCCACCCTCGGCTGCATAACGTCCTGTTCTTTTGCGCTGTATTCTGGCTGTCTGCTGTATGCACGCTTGCTCCACTTTGCTCCTTTTATTTATCTATTTATTTATTGTTTATTTATTTCGACTATTTGCTTATTACTTATTCATTGCTCTTGTCTATTCGTTTCTACTCTTTGTGCTATTTGCTTGTATGTGTTGTGTACTGTGTCTAGTCACCGTGGGACGGTGGGAAACGTAATTTTGATCTCTTTGTGTGTCTTAACATGTGAAGAAATTGACAATAAAGGTGACTTTGACTTTGAACTCTGAATGTTACGTCAGGCCCGTTCTCAGCTCCTCGTTTGTGTATTTGCCACGTTAGCATACCGTATTGTTGAGCCTGTTGTTGCTGGTTCATGTCTGTTCTTGGTGTTGGATTTTGACATATACATTTGCCCCCAAAGTGTGAATTATACTCCGGAGCGACTTAAATATGTTTTTTTTCACGTTATTGTGCATTTTATGGCTGCTGCGATTTATACTCCAAGCTATTTATGGTCCGAAAATTACGGTAATCCAGATGTATAAAGATATTGCCAAGTGAAACCGCAATAGCCTAGTTTTATTTTCCACAATGTTATGTTTCCGGTTTATGGTGGCGTGAAAAAGCCGAAAAGCAGAAAACCACAAAAATGCTAGTCGCTTATTCAAACTCCAACTTTTAAGACTGTCAATCGTGCACTTATCTTATGTAAGTGACCGGCTCTCCGGTCACTCTTAATGGGTAAAATTCTGTACTTTAGCCCCTCTGCAGTAACGCAGTATGTAGGGGAGACGAGAAATCCAAAGATGAATTGGAAGAAGATTCGTTCCGAGTCTAACCGCTGTTCAGATAACCAATCTATTGTTCGATTAATTCTGTCATTTCCGGACGCCAGTCCCGCTGAAATCAAAGAAACCAGAGGGTTGAGTAACTACTTTGTCGAGACCCAGGATTTCCTCGATCGCGGCCGTTTCAGCGGCTCTCCTTTTCTATCAAGATTGTTGCTTTTGTTTTTCCGCTCGGAATAGTTTAGCTGTCTTTAAGACCGCAGGAACTCGTTTATTTTCACTAGCGTGCACCCACACTAGCTGAGCTCAAGTTAACGGTTTCGAACCAGATTCTGACACTCCCTGATGTCAAAGATTAAAGCTGTCTTCATTTAAAAAAAAAGAACTGAACGGTTTAAAGTATGACTATGACAGAGAAACAAAAGATATTTAAAGCATAAAAGATCATAATAATCATTAATTGAAATTAAATGATTATAAAGTAGAAATTTAATGAATAACCAAGAAAGAGAATTATAAGTTTCAATTGTTCGAACAACTAACAATAATTTCCACTCACCATTCTCAATAGAGCAAAAATTATTCAGTCTCAAAGTTCTCTCGATTGAAAACTCAAAAATATAGAAAAAAAGAGTTAGATGCTCGAGGTCTAAAATGCTGTTTGGTGGAAAAGTCGAGTGATCAGTTGTCCTTGTTCCAAAATCCGAATTCTGTTTAAAAGAACCGGCTGGCCTAAAGAATTTAGATCACGACGCCCTAAAAATGACTTCTCTCTCCTCCACTGAGGTCTGCATCTCCTAGCCTGTCTTTAAGCTTAAAATTTGACTAAGTCCAATTTGAAGATAGTATAAATTCATTTTAACGGACCCAGGAAAGCAGGCTTTAAACCGATGATGATGATGGGTTAATGTCAGAAAGAATGAAATCTATCTTTGTCTAATCGGCGTTCTTGACCCACGGCAGTAGCCGCAGGGGCCGAGCCCCGATGGAGGACCCACCGCTACTTTTTGTCCGAACGAACCTTTTATACCAGTCCAGTTCGTGGGTAGGTACTATGCCTGCTTGGTCACGTACCAGTTTTTTTCCATGACGTCTTACATTGGCCTCAGATGACCCAAATGCTTCCAGAATAGACTGCACCTGCATCTCGGCTGGTCTCAACCGGATTCAACCAGATAAGATGACCATGTCCTCACGGAAGTAACAATTTTCTCAGAGATGCTTCATCCTGTTTCCCACTTCCAAATCTTGTCAACTGTCCGTCAACTTGACATTTGCAAATGTTTTTTCTCCGACTTGTGTTCCGTCAAACAGCATTTTGTTTAGACCTCAACTGAGTATCATCATTAACCCTTTCCGCCTCCTTGTCTTCGCTCACATTTATACATTCATGTGTAAATGGAACATCAATCTTACATACATGTTTGATACTAATTAAACATCGTGACAATAATAACACATACTTTCACAATAATCAATTTAACACATAATCATAACTATGATCGTGGATTCTCTTAGTTAGCAGGTTACAACACTCAAGCAGGTTCAAAATGTATTTTGACAAGCTGGTGACCTCTAGGTCAAGCTCAAGCGTGGGATTGCAGTCTTCCACCTACGGTATCACTGTCAACCCCAACTCTTAATACATTGATGTGTAAATGAAACATCAGTGCTATGATGCTGCTCAAGTTGCTACTAACTATACAGTATTGCAAAGCAGAATAAAATAAAGTATATTGCAGCTTACTCTAACTGTGATTAACACGTCTCATTCTCATTACCTAACGATGAGCATGGGCTTCCCTAGTTAGCAAATTAAAATATTCAAGCAGTTTCAAAATACATGACAGCAAAACAAAATAATATAACATAACCCAAAATTGTGTGTTGCTGTGCTTCAGAACAGGTCTTCATCTAATCGATGACTTTTTAAACTATTAATTTACTATGTTAGGTCAATCTGACTTTGGCACCGTCTTCTGGTGAAATTTGGAATGGGAATGGAGGTTTACTGGTTCAACCAACAAATTCCCCTTTACCAATTTAACAATAGTTAATTTTGAAGAACTAACTTTTAAGTAACCCCTACTCAGGCCCCCTTCTTCAGGTCTTCCATGTCAAGCTTTGAAATGTGGAATTCCATCTTAGCCAATTCGTCTGGGCCAAATCCAATTCACACTCATGCACCATCTTTTACCATCCTATCCACCATGTAACTCGACAGACAGAACCTATTTTTTCATATGTACATGAACCAAAAAATGAGCCCACGTTACTGAGGATTACAGGGTGACGGCATTCTCATCAAATGACTGACAATCGATACAAAGGTAATTTATAGCCATATGAAAAAGGCATTTTGGGGATAATTTCATCAGATAAGAAAAAAAGATAATTGGGCAATTTGGATTTTTCTCTTAAGTATTGCCCAGTTATTGGAGGGGGGCTATCTATCTATCTATCTATCTATCTATCTATCTATCTATCTATCTATCTATCTGTCTGTCTGTCTGTCTGTCTGTCTGTCTGTCTGTCTGTCTGTCTGTCTGTCTGTCTGTCTGTCTGTCTGTCTGTCTGTCTGTCTGTCTGTCTGTCTGTCTGTCTGTCTGTCTGTCTGTCTGTCTTTCTTTCTTTCGGCTCAACTCTCTCTTCGCCACGACGGACTGGTACAGAGTCCACATTACAGCCGACGCTCCGATCTGCCTGTCGATCTCACGCTCCAGCCTGCCCCAAGATACTTGAACTCCTTCACTTGGGGCAGGATCTCATCCCTGATCTGGAGAGCACATTCCACCCTTTTCTGACCGAGGACCATGGACTCGGATTTGGAGGTGCTGACCCTCATCCCAACCTCTTCTCACTTCTCACACAAGCTGTGAACCGCTCCAGTGAGAACTGGAGATCACAGCTTGAAGGAGCCAACAGCACCACGTTGTCTGCAAAAAGCAGAGATGCAATGCTGAGGTCCCCAAACCGGAGACCCTCAATGCCTTGGCTGGTCCTGGAAATTCTGTCTATAAAAGTTATAAACAGAAACAAAGGGCAACCTTGGCGGAGTCCAACCCACACTGGGAACAAATCCGACTTACTGCCGGAAATGCAGACCCAATTCTGGCATTGATGATACAGGGACCAAACCGCCCTTATCAGTTGGCTCGGCACCTCGTACTCCAGAAGCACCCTCCACAGAACTTCCCGAGGGACACGGTCGAACACATTCTCCAAGTCCACAAAACACATGTGGACTGGTTGAGCGAACTCCCATGCCCCCTCGAGGATCCTGCCAAGGGTATAGAGCTGTTCCACAGCCAGGACGAAAACCACACTGCTCCTCCTGAATCCAAGGTTCGACCTCCCGACAGACCCTCCTCTCCAGCACCCCTGAATAGACCGTACCAGGGAGGCTGAGGAGTGTGATTCCTCTGTAGTTGGAACACAGCCTCCGGTCCCCCTTCTTAAAGAGGGGAGCCACCACCCCAGTCTGCCAATCCAGAGGCACAGTTCCCGATTTCCACACAATGTCTCAGAGGCGTGTCAGCTAGGACAGCCCCACAACATTCAGAGCCTTTAAGAACTCCGGGCGGTTCTCATCCACACTGGGGCCTTGCCCTCAAGGAGTTTTTTAACTGCCTCAGTGACTTCGACCCCAGAGATTGGAGAGTCCACCTCAGAGTCTCCAGGCCTTACTTCCACAATGGAAGGTGTGTCGGTGGAATTGAGGAGGTCCTTGAAGTATTCTCCCCACCGACTCACAACATCCCGAGTTGAGGTCAGCAGCATGCCATCTCCACTGTAAACAGTGTTGACGGTGCACTGCTTCCCCGTCCTGAGATGCCGGATGGTGGACCAGAATTTTCTCGAAGCTGTCCAGAAGTCATTCTCCATGGCCTCGCCAAACTCCTCCCACGCCCGGATATTTGCCTCAGCAACCGCCGAAGCCGTGTTCCTCCCACACCCGGAGTCCCATAGGTCAAAACGGCCTGATAGGACTCCTTCTTCAGCTTGACGGCATCCCTTACCGCCGGTGTCCACCAGCGGGTTCAGGGATTGCTGCCACAACAGGCACCCATCACCTTATGGCCACAGCTCCGATCAGCTGCCTCAACAATGGATGCACGGAACATGGTCCACCCTTCCGAGATGTGGGAAAAGCTTTGCCGGAGGTGGGAGTTGAAGCTCTTCCTGACGGGATTCTGCCAACCACCCCTAGGTGGTGATCAGTTGACAGCTTTGCCCCTCTCTTCACCCAAATGTCCAAAACATGCGGCTGCAAATCCAATGACACAATTACAAAGTCGATCATCGAACTGCGGCCTCGGATTTCCTGGTGCACACATGGACACCCTTATGTTTGAACACGGTGTTCATTATTGGCAATCCGTGTCAAGCAAAGAAGTCTAACTATAGAACACCGCTCGGGTTCAGATCGGGGGGGGGGGCGTTCCTCCCAATCACGGCCTTCCTCTGGAGTCCCGCAAGGATCTGTACTTGGCCCTATCTTCTTCACTGTGTACATGTTACCCATGCTGTGTCATCAGCAAGCATGTTTTCTCTTACCATTGCTATGCTGAAGACACACAACGCTACATAAAACTGGACCAAACACCTAATTCAATCTCCACCATACTCACCATCTGCCTGGAGGAAATAGAAGCGTGGATGAGAGAAAACTTCCTGCAATTAAACAGATGCAAAATGGAAGCCATCGTCATCGTGACTCCACACCAGGTCACATCCTCCCCAATAACAACCAGCCGAAAGTTCAACCTAAATATCTTGTTTATGATAAAAGAACCAGTAAAATTAGCGCGCTTGCTCCATTTTGCTGCTCTTATTTGTCTATTTATTTATTTATTGTTTATTTATTTGGGTTATTTGCTTATTACTTATTCGTTGCTCTTGTCTGTTCGTTTTTACTCTTTGTGCTATTTGATGTGAGTGTTGTGTACTGTGTCTAGTCACCGTGGGACGGTGGGAAACGTAATTTTGATTCTTTGTGTGCCTTGGCATGTGAAGAAATTGACAATAAAGCGGACTTTGACTTTGACTTTTGATAATAATAAACCAACAACAATCATCACTTTTTCTGGTCAGGACATTCCACTGTCAACCGTCATCACCAATCTTGGCGTGAAGCTTCATTTGTTGCTTTGTGAGCTCATGTGATGATATAGTAGGTCATTAGCACATTTATTTTGGGGTAAAAATGGATGCCGTTTAAGTTTATGTGGGCCACTCAATTACAAGGCCCACATCAAACACATCTGTAACACATCATTCTTCCACCATAGAAATATAGCCAAACTCCGCCCTACCCTGTCACTACAGGATGCGGAAAAACTTGTCCATGCCTTTGTCTCCTCCAGGCTTGACTACTGCACTGCACTTCTCATCGGGATCCCTGGGAAGAGCCTTCAAAAGCTCCAATATATCCAAAACAGCGCCGCCAGGATCCTGATGAGAGTGCGCAAACACGACCACATCACACCTATCCTCCGATCACTACACTGGCTTTCCATTTCCTCTCTGACTGAATATAAAATCTCTCTGCTGACCCATCAATGCATCCATGGCAGCGCAACCCCTTACCTTAAGGAATTAATCACTCTTACCAGACACGGAATCCCCGCTCATCTAACACCTAACTCCTCAAAGCCCCCAAAACTAACCTACGTTCCATGGGAGACCGGGCTTTCTGCTCCCTCACCCACATTGTGGAATGCGCTACCAGTCCACTTGAGAACACCGCAGTCAGTTGACACTTTTAAAAACGGTCTTAAGACATTTCTTTTTAAAAAGGCATTTTCTGTAGCACTTTGAGATTTTTAAAAATGTAAAGTGCACTTTAAATATAATTTATTATTATTATTATTAACCCAAACTGTGTGTGGAGGCAAGTCCGACTATGTCTAGTCTGAACTTTTCTGCCTCACACACCAGTTCGGGCTTCTTTCCAGCCAGAGAGGTGACATTCCATGTCCCAAGAGCCAGCTTCTGCAGCCGGGGATCAGACCGCCAAGGTCCCCCCGCCCTTGGCTGCCGGCCAGCTCACAATGCACTTTGGCCCCTCCCACCGGGGGTGAGCCCCTGGGAAGGGGAACCCATGCTCTCTTTTCGGGCTGTGCCTGGCCGGGCCCCATGGGCGAAGGCCTGGCCACCATACGCTTGCCTTCGAGCCCCACCTCCAGGCCTGGCTCCAGAGGGGGGCCCTGGTCACCTGCGTCCAGGCAAGGGGAAAACTAAGTCCATGGATGTCATGATAAACTCATTACTGGGCAAGGTTGACCCCGCCCCCCCCCCCAGCTCGTGAGGATGAAGTGGTTCAGAAAATGGATGGATAGATGAATGGAAGTTAGAGACCTCTAGAGATGCATCACAATTTTCACCGGTTGACCTTTTTAGAATTACGCATTGGCTTTGGTGTAAAGGGAGCTTGTCACCTTTAATGCTAGAAATCCTAGGTATGACTAAAGTACAGTATGTACATTTGGGCCAGTATAGTTAGAAGACAATGCTAAGATCAGAAGACAATGCTAAGATCGCTCGTCGTGTGCTGAATACAGAACAAGTCCAATCTCACCTCACATGACTTCAAAGTTCAGACAAAACTCTCAAAGCAGCAGTTCAATGAAATGTAGTCTTGATCAAGCAGAGATCAAGCAATGGATGTCTCTCAACTTCCTTCGTCTTAACCCAGATAAAACTGAGATGTTGATAATTGGTCCAGCTCGTTATCAACATTTATTTAAGGAAACCTCTATAACTATAGATAACCGTACTATCACTCAGAGTGATACTGTAACTAATCTCGGGGTAATATTTGACCAAACGCTCTCCTTTCAAAAGCACATTAAGAATATAACCAGAATTGTGTTTTTTCACCTTCGTAATATTGCTAAGATTCGCCCAATCCTCTCGATTGGTGATGCGGAAATTATTATTATTATTAATTATTATAATGCATGCGTTTATCACGTCGCGCCTGGACTACTGTAATGCATTATTCTCTGGTCTTTCCAAGTCCAGCATCAAAAGTCTACAGTTAGTACAAAATGCTGCTGCAAGGCTGCTCTCACGGACAAGAAAATTTGATCACATTACCCCAATATTAGCCAACTTACACTGGCTCCCGGTCCATTTAAGATGTGATTTCAAGGTTCTTCTATTAACCTATAAATCATTGCATGGCTTAGCGCCTTCATATCTCGTCGACCTAGTTGTTCCTTATGTTCCGTCTCGTAACCTTCGTTCGCAAAACGCTAGTCTTTTAGTGACACCGAGGGCCAAGAAAATGTCTGCAGGGTCTAGAGCATTTTCTATTCGACATTTTGTACATGCAACTTTTTCATATTGTATCAGTGAAATCTTTCCCAAATATTATTGGACTTTAAGTGCACATTTTTTTTGAAAGAAGAAATATAAAAGATGATAAAATACGGTTTTTAAGTTGATTCCTATTCAAGGCACTTTGATAAGAATGACTATATTGTTAATATAGGTGGCTACGTTTGAACAGATTTTTGTTGGTGTGCCTCGAGATTTTTTCCAATGAAAAGGTGTGCCGTGAATGAAAAAAGGTTGACAAACACTGCACTAGATTTATCTAAGGATATTTTTTTTTTTAGCAATATCTACTAAAAATTGTTGCTTGTCTTATGTACTCTTATGTGTTGAGCAAAGTTAATTTTTGAGAGCGTGGAAAGACTTGTGTGCACTGTTATCCAATTCAATTGAGTCAGAATATTATTCATAATATTTAATATTATTTCAAGGTTCATTTGCTTTTATTTTAGCCCAATCCTAACCCACAAGGCCGAAACATTTATTTGAATAAATAAAATCTAATAAATAAATAAAATCTAATAAATCTGATATTGTTTAGTTTAGTAGAGATTATTGTTTTTCTTTGTGTTTGTTAAAAATACATGGAAAGAGGACCTTGTAAAGATTATCACATTTTAAATCACAATCACAATAGCGAGGGGGAAACAAATCGCAATCAGATAATTTTTCAAAATTGTTCAGTCCAAATAGTCAAATATGGAGCATGATGGAAGTTTTCTGTGGGTTCCTCTCGGGAAAGTTTACACCCACAGCAGCCGGTGGTGATAATTTGAGTAAACTTAGTCTCTCACCAGCTCCTTCCTTGTGTGTGTTTTGTACTTGTGTGGGTGTGACTGTGAGGATGTGAACCCTCCCTCACAACAGTGTTATTGACACAGTTGAAGAATCCCCTTAAAAAGGCAATTGCCTCTCAATATTTTTAATCCTGTTGTTGGATTATGTACAATATGTGTGCATTTCTTCAAGTACAAAAGCATAAATGCCCATCTATTCATTCTCTACTGCTTATCTTCTCTAGGGTAGTATCATATTATTATGTATTACATGATACGACTCAGCATGATTTTCAAACCTATTTCCATAACATGTTGAATAGGGTTGCACATAAGCAATTAGTTTTAGAGCATTTTTTTTTCTACATATATTCAAACGTGCTTCATTCCAGTTTAGTTTTAGTGTTAGGTTTAGTTTAATATATGGAAGGTTTGTCAATTATAAACTTCATGACCCAGTTTAAGAACCTTTTTTACACACCACCTTGAATAAGTTAAATCGTTCACCTCATCTCACACATGTAAAAACAGTAACACAAAATTTAAAACAGACTTCTGGTATGTGATTGTATGTAATCATCTTATCTTGTTAATGGTTATTTTTGAAAATTGCAATAAATGCTGACAGTGATGTTACAGCATATAAGACCTGATCAGGGAATCAATGTTGAAAATCTTGAAATTAATACAATCAATCCATTTAAAAATATATATACATGAATAAGATAACCAAAACATTGACCTGTGTTTAAGTTTTGGTCATCATGAGGTTGTTGAATAATTTCATTTCTTCATGCAAGTTGATGCAGTTTTTGGGCGACCTGCATGTATATTATTCTGTGCAGCAGGTCATTATGTCTCTCAGCATCTGTAAATCAGTCATCGTCGAAATGCAATCTACAGGCGGAAGTGGGCTGTAAAACCATAATTAACAAACTGGATGACAGCGATCAACACTGACTAAAAACAAGTTGTATTGCTTTCAGACCAGGTCTGTTAAAAGTGTGCCTCCTCAATGTCTTGGCAATCATTTCTTGAATTTCAGGTGATCATTTCTTGAATTTCAGGTCAAATGCTTAATAGAAAAAAATGTGATGAAATGCCTGATGTTTTGTTTCTCTCTTTTTCCTCCACACAGCTTATTATTTTAGAGACAGAAGGTTTGTGCAGATCATTGTCTCAAAAAAATGCATCAATATACAAATGACAATTTATAATATTCTAATTTTCAAAAATGTCTAATTTCATGTAAATTTCAAGTTATTTTTATGAATTATTTATTATTTTATTATTTTCTATTATTATTAGTAGTCAAATTTAATACAGTATTATAAACATTCAACGATGAAGTGAAAAGCTACAGACAGGTATACGGTCAACTCTTCTGAATTTAGTGACTTCTAACATAAGTCCTGACAATTGTACCGTGTGTTTTCTCTACAGCATCAAGGCCATAGAAAGTGCTACCAAAGAAGATGATACTAAATGGCTGACTTACTGGGTGGTGTATGGACTCTTCAGTGTGGCCGAGTTCTTTGCAGACATCTTTCTCTCGTGGTTCCCGTTTTACTATATCGGAAAGGTAATCTGGCTGTAGTTTGTTAGCAGCCTGCCATGTTGTGTATGATGTCTTCAGATTTAAAATTGTCAAAAACAAAACAAAGGGGAAACAAAGGTGAGTTTGATGGAAACAGGTGGCCAAGAATATAATAACCAAGGACAAATATGAAGTAAGGCCTCTTAACTGCGACAGTGTAGACCTGCACCAAGGCAGTACCGGACTATAAGTCGCGTTTTTTTTCATAGTTTGGGTGGGGGGGGGGGCGACTTATACTCAGGAGCGACTTATATGTGTTTTTTTTTTCAAAAAAATGTACTTGATCATTAACACATTACTTACTAGTACAGTTGATCACCTCACATTATTTTTAATACACTGAAAAAACGAATAAAGCAATTTACACTTTAAAGCACAATATTCAAGTTCATGAAACAAATAAACAAAACAAAAAAACCAACTGAAAAAGAAATATAGTTATTTTCAAACTAAACTGAAGGAGGGTGATTTAAATTTCACCATTGGCCGTGACGCAACAACTGGGAGGGGAAAGCGCTGTTTTTTTGAGTTTTTAAAAAGCACAGGTCTGGTGAAGAGAATTAAAAAAAAACAGTAGGGGCAATAATGCAATTTAGGATGCAAGCTCTGCTTGTGATGGACAGCATGCGAGCACACATCACGCCAGACATGCAAATCACGGCAAGTCCGACGGCGCGCGTACGCGGCATTGTTTACACGATCGATGATCGATGTATTTTATGATTTGGAGTGACAGATGGTTTGGTAATATTGTTGCTATATGATAGTTATTTGAAATATACTTTATATATCGTTATATGGGTCTGTGGAATAATTAGACATGCAAATCACGAGTCCGACGGCGCGCGTACGCGGCATTGTTTACACGATCAATGATCGATGGATTTTATAATTTGGGGTGACAGATGGTTTGGTAATATTGTTGCTATATTATAGTTATTTGAAATATATTTTGTATGTCGTTATATGGGTCTGTGGAATAATTAGACATGCAAATCACGAGTCCGACGGCGCGCGTACGCGGCATTGTTTACACGATCGATGTATTTTATGATTTAGAGTGACACAGATGGTTTGATAAACGTGTTATTTATGTAATAATCATTTGAATTACTCTGAATGTTACGTTAGGCCCGTTTTCAGCCTCTCGTTTGTGTATGTCACGTTAGCATACCGTATCGTTTAGCCTGTTGTTGCTGGTTCGTGTCTGTTTTTGGTGTTGGATTTTGACAAATACATTTGCCCCAAAAGTGCGACTTATACTCCGGAGCGACTTATATATGTTTTTTTTCACGTTATTGTGCATTTTATGGGTGGTGCGACT
Source organism: Syngnathus leptorhynchus (assembly GCF_054491065.1). Taxonomy (NCBI): domain Eukaryota; kingdom Metazoa; phylum Chordata; class Actinopteri; order Syngnathiformes; family Syngnathidae; genus Syngnathus; species Syngnathus leptorhynchus. The sequence continues at coordinate 1,729,682 of NC_141206.1, read as the reverse complement.
TGTACTCCGGAGCGACCAATAGTCCGAAAATTACGGTACAAACATATTTGAACTATTATACTATCAAACTAAACTTGTTAAAATTGGAGTTTAAGGGAGCTTCATGTCGTGAGCAGTTTTATGACACGGTACCTGCAGGGCAACGTTAGCCTCGTCAACTCGTGAGCATTCGCCCGCCCGCCGCGACGGCATCTTTTGGCACATCTCAAGGCAAGATAAGCTGTGAGTATGGAAATCGGCTTGCCTCTGTAAACCTAACTCATTGGCAGCAGTTTGGCACTACTTTCGTCACATCATTTCCACTTGTTAACTTACGCGGAGAACTAAGTGTTTCTACACCGCCACAATGTGAATTTGCGATGGAGTTTTCATCACTTGTAGACGAGTTATTTAGGACCTACTCAGCAAAAGTTTTCGCCAGCATGGTGAAAGTTTGGGAGAAAAAAGATGAGGATCGTGCCTGGGAAATAGGCAAGTCAAACGGGATCAAGAACTGCTTCAGATGGGCATGGCTCGAGAGCAGCGTTATCGTACAACTCGAACACAGTCCGTAACCATGTTACTGACGGAACATATCCGTAAAGTTGATGTCCCGGGGAAGGTTTTGTGTATTCTCTGTCAAGGCGCTATGAACATTAAGGAGCACATCGAAACAAAAACCACCAAGTTACGTTTTTACTTTTACAAGCATGTGGGTTTAGAAACTAACATGATGTTACATATAAGCTAATGTCAGGCTATTGTCATGATACCGTTAAAGAATAAATCTTTAATTTTATATATATCTTTATAAAAGTCGCTCCTGTATATATGTCACACCAGTCATAAAATGCACAATAAAGTGAAAAAAAAAGAGTATAAGTTGCATTTTGGGGGAAATTTTTTAGACAAAATCCATCACCAAGAACAGACATGAACGACCAACAACAGGCTAAACGATACGGTATGCTAACGTGACATAAAGACAAACGAAGCGGTGAGGACAGGCCTGACGTAACATTGACAGTTATCCATATAACTTATAACATAAATAACACCTTTATCAAACCATCTGTGTCGCAAAAACCGCGACTTATAGTCCAAAAAATAAGGTGTGTGTGTGTGTGTATGCATGCACACACACATGGTTTTGTGAGAAACTGTGTGTTATATCTCATCGGTCTCCCAGACCCCCGGCTACTTTTCATTGTTTTTTCACATTTTCCATTCTCATCCCTGTACCTGTCTTCTTTACAGTGTGCCTTCCTGGTCTGGTGCATGGCTCCAACTCCTTCAAACGGTTCGGTCCAGATTTACAATCGCATCATTCGCCCCTTTTTCCTCAAGAACGAATCCAAGATTGATGATGCAGTTAAGAACATAAAGGATAAGGCATCTGAAGCAGCTGACAAGTTCAAAGATGAGGGTGAGTACTAGGGCTCAGACTTGCCCCTTAAATAAATAATTGATTCATTAGTCATATTGATCGAAATAAAGTGCCCGACTGATGCAGATTTTTAGGGCTGAGTAAAATTCTGTTAACTTATTAATCGAAACGTATGTTGTGGAGACGCAGTAAATCACAAGACAAGACAAAAGGCATGGTTGCACAATAAAAGTGCTTATCATCCACTGCCTTTGAATGCCACAACCTATCAGGTACATACACCTCTGAACTGTGGTGGATTTGCTAACCATTGCGTTTATTTCAACAAGGAAAACACTATTTGCTGCTTATCAAAAATAGAGGGATCAACCGTGTGTTTTATTGTGCTGTGTCCCTTAAGTCATCTGTGTGTGCGCGTGTCTGCATTTGTGTGTGTGCGTCCACAGCCAAGAAAGCAACTGCCAACATAATTTTTGAGGAGAAGAAGAGCTCCTAATCAGGACTTCCACCCAGGATCGTCTGTGCGCAGCTGTTCCCATAAAATAATGTTGCCATGTTGTATTTAATGAATTATCTGTCTGGTCTGTAACGTCAAAGCCATTTCCCTGTTCAGTTTACTTGTTTGACAAGTACATTGCCCTGATCCTGAATGAACCGAATAAACACCTAACTGAAATGGTTGAATGTTTTCTGCCACATGTTGTCATGACGCGTCTTTGATGTAGTCAAGGTAATCCATTTTTTTTTTTTTTTTTATCATTAACAGTGAAACATTCAGCCTTTACTCATATCAAACCTGGCGTCTGGCCATTGAAGACAGGAGATTATTTAACTCAAGACCAAGGCTAGTCTAAAACAATTTTGCAATTAAATGTGTAGGCTACACCTGTACATCAGTTTTTCTTTTGTCCACACATTTTTTAGAGCCCTAATGAGTGAGTAGCGGTGCACAGACACACAGACCTTCACCAATCTACTGTTTTTGTTAAATGGCAAAACTGTTAACCTATCCTTACTTATTGTCTCGTTGAGATATGCAGAGAATCTTAAACGTTACCTTCTTTCACAATGACTTGAATTTTGCTGAATAGCAAAACTGTTAACCAAAAAGATGTCGCTTAATTAAAGCTCAGTGAAAAAGCTTAAAAACAAAAGGCGCAGTTATAGCATTGGTGGAACAGCTAAATTTCTGTTGTCGCAGGCAACATATGAGGTTGATTCAGTCTAATAGTTGAGTTTTAAAACGGTTTCCATCACTGGCAGCGTCTCTGATCTTAACGTCGCCTTACGCCTCACTCACTGGGTGCGGAACGGTTGCGGCGCGGTTTCCTTGGTGTGCGGAATGAGGAAGTGTCTGTCACTACAGTGGAGCCTCGGTTTTCGAAGCTCCCAGTTCTCGAACAATTCAGTGTTCGAACTAAAATTCGATATTCTTTGCTTCGGATGTCGGACAAAATTCGGTTGTCGAACCTCGCGAGATGAGCCGAGAGGACGCATGCCAACTGACTCCGTTCGTTATTGTTATTACGTTCTCGTTACTCTGAGCTAACATCAACTCTAATCATGCCTCCAAATGAAGCAAGTAGGAGCAGTGCATGACGTCCTGTTCTTTTGCGCTTTGATCTGGCTGTCTGCTATTAGCGCGCTTGCTCCATTTTGCTGCTCTTATTTGTCTATTTATTTATTTATTGTTTATTTATTTGGGTTATTTTCTCATTACTTATTCGTTGCTCTTGTCTGTTTGTTTTTACTCTTTGTGCTATTTGATTGTGAGTGTTGTGTACTGTGTCTAGTCACCGTGGGACGGTGGGAAACGTAATTTCGATCTCTTTGTGTGCCTTAACATGTGAAGAAATTGACAATAAAGCGGACTTTGATTTTGACTAAAGCCATCCTAAAATACAAAGACGCTCCTAAAGCAATGCGACAGTGAGCGCCCGACGCGCTGCGTTTCCGTAATCGGACCAAATTAAGCTCCCTGCGCACTGAGGTCCACTTAAATTTTGGAAAGTCCATTATGGCTTTAAAAATATTTTCTAAATATTAGTGACCGCTCTGTCACAATAATGCGACCAGCGCGGTGTAGTTGCGCGTTCGGCGGTGCGCTGCAGTGCGCGATTGGCCAAAATTAAGCTCCCTGCGCGATCGGACAGAAATGCGCAAATGAAAAAATGCTTAAAAAACGCGGGTTATTATTTCTTGGAACGGATTAATTTTTTCCATTATTTGCAATGGGAAAACATGATTTGGAATTCGAACCATTCAGTTCTCGAACAGCCTTCTGGAACGGATTGTGTTTGAAAACAGACATGTGTGCGTGACCTGGTAAGGGACGGGGGAGAATGCGCTCGCTCGTGCGCTTTCCCGTTCGTACACGTTTGACTTATCTGGCTCGCAGGTTCCCGCGACAGTGCCAGCGGGCCACATTTTATGACACGATGCTTCGGGCCGGTCTAAATTTAGACAAGGGCCTGCGATAGATTGTTTGTTGTTCTCGTTGATCATAACACATTTCGACCTCTGGCAAACAATCTGAATTTCCTTAATTTATATAACGATATGTCATATCTTCAAAGCATTGGGGTCGCAAGTGTATCCTATCGCATTAGTCATCGGGCAGTAGGCGGAGCACACCCTGTACTGGTTGCCAGCCAATTACAGGGCACACCGAGATGAAATTTGGAGTACTCAATCTTTTAGGGTGTGAAGAAATCTGAACACCTGGAGAGAACCCACAAAGGCAAGGGGAGAACATGCAAACTCCACACAAGGAGGGCCGGATTGTGGGTTCAATTCCCACAAACTCTGAACTGTGACGTGCCAACCGGTGCGCCACCATACCATGCAGGTGGTGCAATCAGCACAAGTCACATTGTGTTATGTGAAGTTACTTTAGCTTCAGAGGCTGGTCATAGTATAAAAGTAAGTTTGGATAATCAAAATTAATGGAACAATAAATAAAGCTAAGTGGTCAGGGAGACCTTTTTAACGGTTCTAGAATGAAGACAAAGCACTGCTAAAATGAATGTTGCATTGGAGAAGGTCCTAGGTAGCATTTCAGAAGTAAAATGTGTTTTCAGGGAGATTATGCATCATCCTTGTGGATAAGAGGAAGCCAGTGAGGTAAATGTGGGATGAGATTATGTTCGTGTTTTTGCAAAGAGCAGCACTCTTAAGTATTGTTAACAGTTCTTGCTTGCTGCGTAATCGTATGTTGGAGCTCAAACTCAACAAAAGCTAAGGCCTAAATCCACAGAATTGTATAGTTTCAGTATGACCCACTTGACAAATGTTTTAAGGGCTTGTCCAAGGGAATACAGTGATTGATTTTAATGGCTTCATAAACAACTATATAAAAACAATTCATAAAAATCCATGCACTCTCAGTGTAAATTGATTCTGAAATATAGAGGAAAATTATGTACAACAGTGTGAACCGTAACAGTGACTTCATTCAGTTGGGTGGTTCACCACAAATATACTTGGCTGCATAGAATATTAATATTATTGCCTACGTCACAAATTGAAAAATTAACGAAAAAAACAGTTGTGAAAAATATCTAAGCAGGTCTCTTTTGACTGATTTGAAAAGTCACTGATTTTAACAAAAAAGCGCTGGAGACAAACTCGGCAAGAACGTTCCCTTTACCAAAAGTTACATTCGGAAAGAATTTTTGTCAAAGAACTACTATACAGAAACTCACTTGTAGAACAAAAAAGCCTGAGTTGATAAAGAAAAGTAAAGTCTTAATGAATCCATAAAGCCTGAGGAAAAAGACCACTGATTTACTATTTTACAAAAATTTACATTACAGGAGGGAAAAAATGCTCACAAAATGAAGAAAGCAAATACAGGGTGTTATGTTTTTGTTTTCTTTACAGCTAAAATCTGGTCTTAAATAATTATTACGCAAACAAATGAGAAAGTATGTAAATGAGGTACGTCAGGTGGTAAGCCTGAGCCCAGACTGGACTTTTGACATCAGCTTGTAACATGAGTCATGCAACAGCTGACGGTTTGGCTGACTTAACACTTAAATAAGGTAGATAATCACGTTAGACATGATCGAGACAGACAGACACGAACAGTCAAAACACAGGATCCAGTGTCATGGGGTTGGCGGGACAATGAGGCGCAGCGCTCAGGGTCTATTCTGTCCAGAGGTAAAAAAAAAAGAAAAAAAGAGAAAACTTTATAAAAAAATAACAAAAGGTATGCTGGGTACGCAGCAGCATTTAACTCTTAAATACAAAAATATGCTATGATTTGTTTTCCATGATGCCTGTTTTGAGGCGCTGCTTAGCGTTCATCTCCAGTGGAACAGTGCTTTCTACAGCTTCCCTGTAAGGCGTGGGCTGTGTTAGCGAGTTCATGGCCACTATTAGCAGGCCCAGGCAGCTACCGTTATGTCTTACGGGTGCTCCAGATCTGCTCCGGTGTGCTCTTGTGGTCGGACGAATAATCGAAAGGAGACCGGTGGCCCAGCGGGGAACGTGAGTCGTAAGGCGAGCGCTGGTCTCGGGGAGAGCGGGGCCCGCTGGCCGAGGCCCTCTGCTCCGTCTGCCAGTCCGAGTGGTAGCGGTAAGACGAGCGCTGGTCCGAGTGGGAGAGATCCTTTAGGTCCGGCCGGTGGTCTCTGCTAGAGCGCAACTCCTCCAACTTCCTTTGCTTACCATCGCTGTAATGTCTGCACACACAAATACATTAACCTGACTCAGAACGGCATGATTATTTGTTGGATATAGGAACAATCAAATTCCAAATGACAGTGCAATGTCGTAGGATGCAATTTTTAAATTGCAAAGGCTCCATTTAGAAAAAAACTAAACAACAAACTTAATTTGGGTCAGTCAGCTTTCAAGTTTTTTCTAGGTACAGTAAACCCACTTCATGACGTTCCACTATTTGGCAAAATGTTTTGTGAAGTTAATATTACCGATGCTCTGATCGACTGGCCACCGACTGTGACGGACCAATTTCCATAGAAAAATGTGGGAACAAAAGGCACATTATCAGCATGTCGATCGATGACTTTCATTGTCAATCACGAAGAACAAAAAAAAAAAAGCATGTTATGCCATATGTCAATCAATGACTATTATTGCCAGTCACCAAAAACCTGTGAAGTTGAATAACGACAACTGTGCGTCTCACTCAACTACTTGTAGACCTCAACAACGTGACTCCATGACAACGACTGAAACATTTCCTTGACTCCCGACATACAACACGTCTGCACATGAGCAGGACAAGCATATAACAAATGCATATAGCAAACGCATAGTAGTTTTCCTACTATGCGTTTGCTATATGCATTTGCATACAAGCATTACAAACTTCCCTTTTTTCTTTTAAGAAAAGCAGTGCAAAGAAAATATTTCCTTCCATTTTATTTTACCTTAACATAAAATTTCAGCGTTAATAACAAATTAAAAAGTTAAAATCCCAATGATTGTCACACACACACAACTGCGTGTGGTGAAATTAGTCCTTTACATTTAACCCATCCCCTGGGGGAGAGGGTAGCAGTGAGCAGCGGCGGTGCCGTGCCTGGGAATCATTTGGTGATCTAAACCCCCAATTGCAATTTTTAATGCTGAGTGCCAAGCAGGGAGGTAATGGGTCCCATTTTTATAGTCTTTGATATGACCCGGCCGGGGTTTGAACCCACAACCTTCCAGTCTCAGGGCGGACACTCTACCACTAGGCCAGTGAGCTGAGTAGAACAGTATGTACAAAAGGTCTTTTGTGTCATGTCCATTTAGGTTCTAAGCTGCCATACACCTTCACTGAGGGCCCTCAGCAAAACGAGTGCAGACGCCCCTTTCTTGGTCAAACTGTCAGTGAGTTGCGCCTAAGTCGCTGACCACTGGATCTGCTGAATAGTCCCAGAGCTGAGTAGTTCCTTCACACTGCTGATCTCGAGTCTTTTCTCTGTTACAGATTTGGTTTTCAATTTCCACACAGTTTCTATGCTCTGTGCTTCCGGGGGAGGGGGGGATGTAGACATTTCTGGTTAACTCTTTACCTTGCAAAAGGGCTGCTTTAATGTCCATAGAGTTCAGCTGCCATTTCTTTTGAGATTTAACAGCCATAATTATTTTTAAAGACTCTAAGGCACATGTGGGTGAGTCTTTTGGGAGCTCGTCTGTGTTCATTTCCTCAAAGCCTCTTGCAACTACTCTGCCTTTAGGTACGACCCCCTGTGGTGTTTCCTTGAGTGTGCACACCCACCTTGTGGAGATGGATTTCTGACCATCTTTGACCTCTTCAAACACATTGTTCTGTTTCCAGTTGAGTTCAGCATGTTTGGCAGAAAAGAAGGCATTATCCTTCACAATCAGTATGTCCTCTACATGGCAGTCTGTACATAAGTCAGCATGCTCAGTTGGATCCAGCTGAAGATCGTTCACTTGTCCTAAGTCCACTGATCCAGTTGTGCCAGCAATTCCCTCAGGTTCTGTATACTGTAAGTTGTACCAGTTTTTGTATGTTCCAGTGGACTTTCCTGCCCGGCTGAGGATTTTTCCGGTTTGTGCTTGGCCACTTACACTGTCTGTATATGTGACTACCTGACCAGTTTTCAGCTTTTGTCCTTCAATACTAGTATTTGAACGTGCTGATGTGTGAGAGGGTCATTGCTATCCTCAGCATCTTCATCGTTTGAGGGTGCCTCTTTTTCACTTTCATCTACAGTGTTATTTTCAAAAAGTCCTGTTTCTGGTAAGGGGGCATTTTCAGTTCTCATTAACGGCTCATCTCTTTTCCTCAACACAGCCATCAACCCTTCGAAGTCTGGATTGATGCACACGGACATAAGTGCCCCCGTGGCGAACAAATATCGCCACACCATCTTGGCCGATGACCACACCTGGACTTTTCCACTCTGTCGAATCCGCCCGTTTATAGTAAACCTTATCCCCAGTTTCATATAGGTCATCAGTGGGTTGTTGTTGTTTATGAAGGGCTCTTCGGATCCGCTCAGAGCATTCTGCTTCTGTGAACGCTTTCCTCATGGCATGCAATGCTGAGATGTGCTGAGCTATCCAAGTAGACATGCTAGTCCCTTCCAGAGCTGGCGGCCTATCAGTGAGAACTGACGGCAGATTTGGGTTCTGCCCGAACACAAGTTGGTTAGGACTGTAGCCATGCACATTATGCATGTTTTTTTTTTTCATCAGGGTCCAGTCAAGGGCTGTCTTCCAATCACATCCGTTGTCTGTCTCTACTTTCAACAGGATTTCAGTGAGGGTTTGATTATGCCTTTCTAAAAGGCCATTGGTCCATGGGCTATACGCTGCAGTTGTTTTCACTTCCATGTTAAAGTTTTCAGCCAAGTCCCTCATTTCTTCATGATTAAATTCACCCCCATTGTCAGTGAACAGTCTGCGTGGAGGGCCATGAACACTTAGTAGTGAATAAAGTGCTTCACAATTTCTTTGTGGTAACAATACTCCCTGCACTGTATCTTGTGAAATGGTCAATGGCATTCAAATACCACACCCCTGGCTCTAGCTCATGTAAGTCCATAGCTACAGTTTCATTGTAAGCTGAGGCCATGGGTAGACCTACTGCTGGCTTTTGCTTTGGTTTACTATACCTGATGCATGTCTCACAGTTCTTTACAATTTCAAGCAGGATTGTTATGCACTCCTCATCAGTATTACCTGAGCAGGTCAGTAGTTTTTTCAGTCTGTCAACTGAGGCATGTCCAAACTGTTTGTGCAATTTCAATAGCACCTTTTGTTTCTCTTGTTTTGTCTTGGCCTTTTGGGCCACGTTGGCTGCCTTGCACTACTCCTGTACTTTTGCGCTATATTCCGACTGTCTGCTGTATGCACACTTGCTCCATTTTTGCTCCTCCTATTTATTTATTTATTTATTTATTTATTTATTTATTTATTTATTTATTTATTTATTTATTTATTTATTCATTCATTCATTCATTCATTCATTGTATGTGCCCTCTTGTTTTTATTTTTGTGTTGTTTACTTGAATATATATATATATAATGTCACCATGTGATAGGAGGAAACGAAATTTTGATCTCTTTGTGTGTCTTGACGTGATGAAATTGACAATAAAGAAGACTTTGACTTTCGTTTTCACTTAAAATGTCCCGTCCATCTGGGGTATTTTCGTCCCTCAACTTCACACAATAATGTCCTGATGTTGTGAATTCAAGTTTCACTGGTTGCTTGAACATTACGGCCTTGTCATTTTCAATGTCCAAAACAGCACCAACTCTTTTCAGTGAAGTCTTGCTTAACAGCAAAGGGATATCGGCTGGGACAACTTCTGTCTCAATTTGGCATTTAGTTTGTGCTATCACAGCTGGGATTTTCACCTTCTTTGTAGAATGGACAATTTTCCCATCACCAAACTTGAATGGTCTTGCACTTTTCACATCTTTCATTTTCAACAATTCATCATGTGTTAGTTGACTGACATAATGATCAAGCCATTTTTCACGACACACTGTTCTGGTGCAAGCTGTCTCAATTACAGTAGATCCTAGAGACTCCACTGGGAAAATCTCTGTGTTAGTCAACGCATCTTTAGACAATAAGGTAATGTTGCATTCATCAACCTCCGTTTGTCTTTCTTCTTTGGTTAGTTTAGCATGTTCATTTTTGTGGGGGCAGTCTTTTGCCCAGTGATATAAACTTTGGCAGTTCTTCTATCATATCTGTCAAATGGATTGGTACCTTGAACAGCTGCTTGTTGTCGCGGATTTGACCTACTTTCTCTCCTGCCAGCAAACCTTGTGTAGTAGGCATTGTCAGTTGGATCTCCACTCACCTGCAGTGCACCGACTCCGCCTAGTGCCGTATTGTCGCTAAATATCCTCTTCAAGGCAGCCTTCATGTTGTCAAACGTGAGACTTGGACAAGCGGTAAGTGCTAACTGTTTGTCTTTGATATAAAGTCCCGCAGTGTCTAGCAGCTTGAAAGCTAACACCGCATCTGGTAACTCCATTTTGAACTGGCGAATTCTGTTGTACCTCCGTTCAAACTCGACAATGTAGTCCGCCATTGAAATGCCTGTGTCTTTCGTTATCCGGTCGAACTCTGTATATGCCTCGTATTGGCGGTCCATTTCTACTTTCAAAAACAATGAGTCCAGTTATCCCAAAAGTGTAGTCATTCCATCATCTGTATTCAAATCTCCTGCGGATGTTTTCAGCGCGCTGTCTCTCGCTCTTCCCATTAGCGACAAGGCAAGCGCCAAAGCCTGGTTCTTTTTATCCAAGTCCGTAACAAGTCTCCATATTTTGACTTTATTTTTCCAACTTTCGTAAGACTTCTCATCAAACGCTGGCGGAACTTTGTAATTACCAGCGGCCATTCTCTGCTACCATGTGAAGTTGAATAACGACAATAACGACGACTGTGCGTCTCACTCGACTTTACTTGTACACCTCAACCACGTGACTCCATTACGACTGAACCATTTCCTTGACTCCCGACATACAACACGTCTGCACATGCGCAGGAGGAAAAGCATATAACAAATGCATATAGCAAACGCATAACAAAACCTATTTGTTGTATTTAATACTTTCTTTTTCTGTAGAAACTGGCTGTCTCCAGCTCATCCCGCTGACTGTATACCTTGTTTGTGACTCACATGCGCAGTAATGGTAATCTGTGTCATCCGTGATGTAAACAATAGTATTGTGGGTAATGCAGTAGTATCACACATGTTAGCAACAAAGCCCATATGTTTGGGCCACCAAAAATACCCAATACAAAGCTTTCTTTCAAGAAATGCAGGGTTGCCACCTTTGTTGCCACACAAGCCAAGGTCATCATATGCAGTGTTTTTCAGGGGACAATTTGTCGTCGACTAAATGTGTCATCCATCATCAGTGTTTACCTTAAATTACTTCCACATATCTATCATGGCTCTTAACCGGAAGCCATCTCAGATCAATGAAGTACAATCGGAGTTGTAGTGTCGGAGCATTTTATAATTGGAGGCATAGAGTATTGGTGCATCATTACCCATATTAACATTTGTGGACTAGCTCAAGCAATCACCGTATTTGACCCATGTCACCTATGAACTATGTATATCTGTCTCAATACAATTTAGAAAAATAGAATGTCATTGTTCAGTGCATTATTACAACCATTTTTTTTCTGCGTAATGCAGTACAGGCAATATAGTGTTTTTACTTGTCTATTATTACAGAGTTGTGTGTATATTTTGTAATATGAATGGTATTTTTCCTCTGGATGCTTCTATTTATTATATGCAAGTACTCAAGTGTTAAGCACTCATACTGGTACCAGTCTGAAAAAAAAATGGCATAGAACATCCCTTGTTTATTGTAACTGAAGCATTTAAATCAAGTAGGCTGAAAGACATTTTAGTATTCACCTGTCCTGCCTGTCTCGGTCCCTGCTGTCCGGTCGGTAGTGGTCTCTGTGGTCTTTGCCATTGCTGAATGAGGAGTAGGGTCTTTTTCTAGATTCTGCTGCCTTCCTGTGGGCCTCCGAACTGTGTCTTTCCTTGCTGCTTTCATGGTAACGCACTGATGGCTGATGCCTGTCTGAGCTATAACTGTCCCTGCTGCTGTCATCCTGGTGAGAGTTGTCCCTCAGCCGCTCGATATCTGGGACAAAATAGCACAGAAAAATAAATCTATCTGAAAAGCCCTAAAATAATCTGGTGATGGTTGCACAATTAAGTGAAATTCATACAGTACCTGTGTGTTTAAAACCTATAGTGTTTGTACTCCTAGTGTTCTGCTCCATTGCCTGTTTTAGACAAAGAGAGAGAGAAAAAAAACCATCATTATGAATGAATAATTTTTTTGCCATTCCAGCAATGTAGAAATACTGGCATACTACCCTACCTGTGCATTCTCTTGCCTTTTCTTGATGGCATGCTTATACAATTTATGTAATTTCCTGGCGTCGAACTCAGTGAATTTTGAAACAAATATCCACAGGTTTCTGTCAAAAACAAACATTATTATTATTATTATAAGGGTGCTTATCGACTCAGACATTGAAGAAATCACATTCACAATTCTTAATAGTCATGCTAACTGATGAGGCGTTTTATTTAAGGTAAATCTTCATGTATAAATTAATATTCAATTTGTCTCACTTCAGTAGCCATCCGAGTGAGTGTATGTGTGTCAATTTGTTGCAGATATGTAAAATGTAGTTTAGGAGCAGTGCATGGTGCTCATGCGGTGTGGGTAACAATTTGTTCATGGGCTAATTTAACAAAAAGAATCTTAAATTTGAGTAATCCTGCAGTTAAACTGACCCACCCACAATAGGTGAACATCTACAATATTTGAAATACTCCTCCCACACAATTTAAACACATTTAAACTTAGTAAAACAGGCTTTCTAGACACATTGCAGACAAAGTTGAACAAGCATAAAAAGGTAGACAAAATACCAGACTGTATAAATTCATTCAAACACCTCTGTGTCAAAGTTACTCAAGCTAATGAAACATAATATAAAAACAAAATTGAAATAACATTATCATTAAAGAGATTAAACAAAAACGAGTTTTTCTTAGAATAATAAAATGACCTGAAACTTAATTTTAGTTTATAAAACATGAACTGACTATAATTACCGTATTTTGTCTTAGTGAATTTTTCATGTTCGTGATTTAATATTCCACAAAATCAAAAACTAATACAAATAAAATACCAAATACATACCCGCTAACGAGTTAAAACTAACTGAATTAGAAAAATATAGATAAAAGAAAAGCTGTAATGAAAAACCCAAAGCTAATATAACTTGATATTTAATCAATAAGTTCATTATAGTCATCAATGTCATGTTCATCGTGTCATTATGTTTTATGTATATCTTTTTTTTTGTCCCGTATTGTCTAAAAATATGAACCCATTCTTGAGTTAATGATGTAAAAAATACTGTGTAACGCTGAAATCAAAATTATTAGTTTGTATTTGAGTGGCCAAATATGTATTCAATCTCTGGAAGGATTGGTTCCCTATTTATTGACGCTTTTTTGTAACAGAGGCAAAACATGCTTACTTTCGCCACTGTTTGATGAGGTCAGGATTGGAATACTCCTTTAGACATTCCGTGATGTGGTCTCCAATCTTGATGAGACATTGCCTGGTATGTTCAAGCTGCTCACGCTCTGAGAGACCCTTCTCTGGTCGGTCCAGCTGCTTTAGGGCTGCTTTCACTGGCCGCATTCTCTCTTTACACTGCAACATTCAAACAGTCAATGCTAACTACAGCTAGGTGATTGGCTCAGAAGAATGTAATTTATTCATAATGAATGAAACAAAACCCATTTCAAAACAATCATGCCCAGCTTTGTGAAAGTTTGACCGTACCACACTGAATGTTTTCTGGTCCAATTCTTCAGACTCCTCAGACACTGGTATATTCTCTCCACTTGCTGTTATGTGGACTGCCCCATCAGGTGCTTTTTTTATTCGTTCTCTGACCTCAGCTTTGCTTTCAGTCTGTTGAAAAAAATAAATAAAACATAATCATGTCCATTTGTTGACAGTATGTGTGTATAATAATAATTTGAATTTGCAATTTCTGGAGAGATTGCATGTGAAGGCAAAATGTTTGAATAACTTTTTGGGGAAAGCTGCCGAATGATGTTGAAACGAGTTGAATTACTTGAGAAACGTAGAAATTAGAGGTGAAAAACGGAATTTTGGAGAATTTAAATATAAATATTTCGGTTCAATTTAGGTAAATTCCGGTTTATTTGGGTCACTTTCGGTTCAATTTAGGTCACTTCCGGTTTATTTGGGTCACTTCCAGTTCAATATAGACCACTTCCGGTTCAGCTGAGGCAACTTCCGGTTTATTTGGGTCACTTCCGGTTCAATGTAGGCCACCTCCGGTTTATTTTGGATAACTTCCGGTTTGCCTGAGGTCACTTCTGGTCTATTTGGGGTCACTTCCGGTTTGCCTGAGGTCACTTCCGGTTCATTTGGGGTCACTTCCGGTCCATTCAGGGGTCATTGGGATCACTTCAGGGTCAATCCAAGATGGCCGCCACACTGGAAGTGGGGTCAAGGGTTGAATTGTGGAAGTATAGTGGAAGTGGGGTTGAATTTTTTGAATGAAAAAAATGTGAGCACCCGTGTCATGAATATTTGGAATAAATGAAAAGTGGAACGGAGTGAATCGGTTGAAGTATGTGGAAGTAGTTAAGCGTCCAAAAAGTGGGCACAACAATAGTGTGAAGGTCTTCACCTTCACACAAATGATTAAAATGATGTGTTAAGATTAAAAGATAACTAGAATTTGCAATTCCTGAAGAAATTGCGTGTGAAGGTGAAGAAGTTGAATAAATACTCAGGGAATGCTGAAGAATGATGTTGAAACGAGTTGAATCGGTTGAAAAATGTAGAAATTAGAGTGGAAAAAGGAAATTTTGGAAAATTTGGTTGAATTTCAAATTTGAAAATGTGGAATTTATGGTAAGCGTGAATTTGGGGAATAGGGAGGAAGAATATGAAGAGTTGAAAGTTGGAATGGGTTGAATCGGTTGAAAAATTTAGAAATTAGAGTGGAAAAAGGACATTTTGGAAAATTTGGTTGAATTTCAAATTTGAAAAATGTGAAATTTTTGCTAAATGGGAAGGTGTGGAATAGGTAGGCAAAAGATGAACAGTTTTTTTGCGAACGAGTTGGAATGAGTTGAATCGGTTGAAGTATGTAGAAATTAGAAGTGAAAAATGAAATTTTGTGAAATTTTGCGAAATTTTGAAACGTGAAATTTTTGAATATGGCAAGTTTGGGAATGTCCCCAATGTGATTTGAATGTGTGGAATTATGTGAATTTAGAACTGGAACAACGTAAATGTGAAATGTTGAATCTGCCATTAAGAATGAATGGGGCAAAAATTGCCGGAAATTTGTGAATTTTGTGAAAACGGAAAATTTTTTAAATGAAAAAAATGTGAGCACCCATGTCATGAATATTTGGAATAAGTGAAAAGTGGAACGGAGTGAATCGGTTGAAGTATGTGGAAGTAGTTAAGCGTAAAAAAAACAGGCACAACAAAAATGTAGAATAACAATAGTGTGAAGGTCTTCACCTTCATACTAACAACGTAAATGTGAAATGTTGGAGTAGTTAGGTGTCAAAAAAGTGGGAGGAATAAGTTGTTTAACTAGAATTTGTAATTTCTGGAGAAATTGCGTGTGAAGGCGAAGACACTTCACGTTATTGAATGGGGCAAAAATTGCCGGAAATTTGTGAATTTTGTGAAAACGGAAAAATTTTTTGAATGAAAAAAATGTAAGCAGGTGATTCCTGAATATTAGGAATAAGTGAAAAGTGGAACGGACTGAATCGGTTGAAGTATGTGGAAGTAGTTAAGGGACAAAAAAACGGGCAAAACAAAAAAGTACAATAATAGTGTGAAGGTCTTCACCTTCACACTAACTACAATTTGCAATTTCTGGAGAAATTGCGTGTGAAGGCGAAGACACTTCACACTATTGTGAGACTCGAACTCACGACGTTGAGGGTGAAAGTCTGATGCTCTACATACTGAGCTAAACAGTGACTTACTATTGATGCGGTGGAATGATGCTAAAGATGAGAAATAAAATGATTAAATGAGAAAAATAGTACATTAATTATGATGATGTTGAATAAAATAAATGATTAAAATGTATGAAAATTAAATAAATGAATAAAAAATAACGGCCAATATGAGATTCGAACCCACCTCGGGAAAATGGCTCGTGTTGAATGTGCCATTAAGAATGAATGGGGGATTTTAAGGAACAAATTTGTTAATTACGCAAAACCGGTAAATGTTATGAACAAAAAAAATGGTAGCAAACATGCCGTGAATTTTTGGAACGTGTGAAAGTGGGAATGGGGTGAATCAGTTAAAGCATGTGGGAGTAGTTAGGTGTCAAAAAAGTGGGAGGAATAAATTGTTTAACTAGAATTTGTAATTTCTGGAGAAATTGCGTGTGAAGGCGAAGACACTTCACGTTATTGTTATTACGGGACTCGAACCCACGACGTTGAGTGCAGAAGTCTGATGCTCTACCTACTGAGCTAAACAGTAACTTACTGTTGATGCGGTGGAATGATGCTAAATGATGAGAAATAAAATGATTAAATGAAATAAAAATGGTAAATTAATTATGATGATGTTGAACAAAATAAATTATTAAAATGATGTGTTAAAATTAAATGAATGAATAAAGAATAACGGCCAAGTGAGATTCGAACCCACTCAGGAAAATGGCTCGTGTTGAATGTGCCATTAAGAATGAATGGGGAATTTTAAGGCACATATTTGCTAATTACGCAAAAAACGGTAAATGTTATGAACAAATAAAATGGTAGCAAAGATGCCGTGAATTTTTGGAACGTGTGAAAGTTGGAATGGGGTGAATCGGTTAAAGCATGTGGGAGTAGTTAGGTGTAAAAAAAGTGGGAGGAATAAGTTGTTTAATAAGGAAAAAAAACAAACAAAGTAGAAGAACATTAGTGTGAAGGCACTCGCCTTCACACTAATATTTAAGTGGATTTACCTTTTCCATACTGTCCTCTTGTTTATGGACTGAATCCAAAGGTTTGACTTCTTTTCTCTCTTTTGGCTCCTTGTTGTCTTTACTGTCCCAACTGTCTTCTTTTTTCTCCTTTTTGCATTCTTTCTTTATTTCCTCTTTATACTCCCTCTCACCAGATGACGAGCCATTATCCTGTTGAGTCTCCTCCTCTTCCTCCTCTTCCTCATCATCTTCTTCCTCCTCCTGATTTTCTTCCTTTACTGTCTCTCTATCTGATCTGGTTCGTCTGCTTAAAACCTTCTCGGGCATCTCCTCCTGAAACAGTTGTCTCGCATGAGCGCAAAAACTTCGACGAGGCACAGCAACGAGGCAAACATAACAGGAATTTTAATGTACCTTTTCCTCATCTATTTCATCCTCATCGTCCGATCTTTTATCCGATGGAGGATCTGATGATGCACTTTTAATCATCTCATCTATTTGTGATGGTTTCACAATTTCTCTCTTTTTGCTTCTTGGCTTCCTCTTTCGAGAATTGACCTACACATAATTGCAAGGCGTATTTCATTTAATGAATGCACAAATAATTGACTGAATACAAAATGTAAATGTTAGACATACTGTCCCTGCTTGTTTCTGAGCTTCTTTTTTGGCAAGGTCCTTGCTCAGTAACTTGATGAGGTAGTCTGCTCTGGTCTGGAGCTGTTTTGCTTGGGGCTTCTTATCAGGGTCATCTGGTAAAAGCTGTAACAGACAATTTGACATAATTTGTTTGGAGAGAATATGAAGTTTTTGGCAACTGTGAAAAGTTGACATCATTAATAAAAACAGTGAAACCAACAATACAAGACAAGACATTTTTTGATGATGTTCAACCTCCAATTTCAGTTTCAGCCAGGCTTCCATGAAAAGTGTACTGGACACATAAGCACTTCTTTCTGGTGTTTTGCAACACAAAATGATCTTAGCAATTAGTATGAGCTTCTTGTGATTTCTCTATCAGTGTTGCTACTCCTCGTAGTGCACGTTATTGCCCTTAGCTCATGAGCAGCAGCTCTGAGATGATTGGTGTCACGAGTGGCATACCGCTCCTTTGTGGAAGAGAAGGGCGACTGTTTGTGTGAGAACATTTATATAACAGAACAAAAAAAAAAAAAAAAACTTTGACAATCACGTGATTGCACTGTTTGAAATCTTTATTTTGATGAAAGCCTCAGCTCTGAGGCAAGTCCTGTCATTACAACTTGCCACTAACAACTACATAACATGAACCCCAAAAGAATTAGTATTTTTCTTTTTTAATTCAATTGCTAATGAAGGACACTTAAATAATCACGAGCTAATCACAGTGTCATTGTGCCAACATTAGTGACTAGTGGCTAACAGCGACTTTTTGATATAGACTGGCACCCGCAGCCGGACAGCTTTCCAAAGGCAGTTTTGATAGGCAAAAATTACTTTGGACACTGACACTGGCAGTGTGACACAGTATCACTTCCTACTGATTCATTTTTAACAAACCAGAGTAACTCAAATGCAGTCTTTTAGAAAAACAATTGTGGTTCTGATCTATACCCCAAAATCTCATCTAGTAATGTCCATCCATCCATCCATCCATCCATCCATCCATCCATCCATCCATCCATCCATCCTTTTCCGCTTAGCCGGGGTCAGGTCGCGGGGGCAGCAGCTTTAGGAGGGACTCCCAGACTTCCCTCTCCCCAGCCACTTCCTCCAGCTCATCCCGGGGGATCCCAAGGCGTTCCCAGGCCAGCTGAGAGACATAGTCTCTCCAGTGCGTCCTGGGTCGTCCCCGGGGTCTCCTACTGGTGGGACATGCCCGGAACACCTCCCCAGGGAGGCGTCCAGGAGGCATCCTGATGAGATGCCCGAGCCACCTTATCTGGCTCCTCTCAACGTGGAGGAGCAGCGGCTCTACTCAGAGTCTCTCCCGGATGACCGAGCTTCTCACCCTATCTCTAAGGGAGAGCCGGGACACCCTGCGGAGGAAACTCATTTCGGCCGCTTGTATCCTGGATCTCGTTGTTTCGGTCACGTGACCATAGGTGAGGGCGGGAGCGTAGATCGACCGGTAAATCGAGAGCTTTGGCATTTGGCTCGGCTCTCTCTTCACCACGACGGACTGGTACAGAATCCGCATTACTGCCAACGCTGCACCGATCCGCCTGTCGATTTCGCGCTCCATCCTGCCCTCACTCGTGAACAAAGTTAAGTAAAAGTTAAGTTTTACGTGTCAGAAGTACTAGTGGTATTGGTTACTTGGTTAAGTTAGTATCGGTATCGGTGAGTACTCTGAGTCCTCAAACACAAAAATATAGTTGTTTCATATACAATTAAAATGATAGAAATCTAAGGCTTAAAACTTTTTTTCTGCAGAGCAGTCTTGCCAATCACTTGAGAAGCAAGTTTCAAACTTTGAGAAGCATTGTTATAGTATTGTGTGATATCAAAAAATTAAAAGAGGACAATTTGTGCAATTCTCTGAAAATCACAAAAGTTGGAAATAATTGCTTGAACTTACTTTGTGTGTGAGATTGAGATCTGGATCCATTTTGATCATCTCCCAACTGCCATAACCGTACTCATAGATTCCTATTAGCAGACTGGAGTCATCTTCTTTCCCCCAATCAAGATCAAAATGTGCAGCCTTCGAGTGGCATGGAATCATGTACCTATGAACAACAAACAGTCAGGTTCAGCAACTCATAAAAAGCAGAGTAAACCATAACTGAGCATTATCATTTCAGATTTTTTGATAACTTTCACAATTATTTAAAATCTAACTGTTTTTGCAAACTTTTTTCTCTCTTCCGGGTCTGCAGGGATGGCCTTGTGAAGTGGAGCTAGCTCTTCCTCATGAGAAATGACAAGCTTGGCATTGACTTGAACACCAGAGATCCTGAACGTGGGGCCTTTCACCTTCCCTCTTCTGCCTCCTAGTTTAAGTAAAAGTGGAGACAATTATCTTAAATTATTGCAGTCCCAAGCAAATACATTTGACATGGCTAAAAGTCAAGAGTTTCATTTATCCCAAAGATTTGTTTAGTTACCAGAAGTTTTTTCTGGTCCACAGGGGTTTTCTCTTAACGTTCTCACACAGCCGTTGTGAACGGTTTCTGCCAAGCGTTTCAGGTCATGTTCAGACTTGTCCACAAGTTCGGCATCACGAGCAATTGCATCCAACCTGAGTCAATTGGAAATTCCAAAACAAAACATTGGGAAGTCAGGATTGTATTTAGTGCCCCCCCCCCCCACACACACACACACAAAAAAAAAAGTACTGCATTTCCGCACCATAAGGCACTTCTGGTTAAAAGACGCAGACTTAATTGCGCGGTCTATTTTGTATTTAATCCACAATACGGTCTATGCCATTTCAGAAGCTGATTAGAGGGTCCTTATGCTGTTTTCTTTGCAGAAACGATAGTATAGGATCAATGGCGGCTGAGCTACGTACTCTACGTGTTAAATGAAGTGCTCTGATTGGTTTACCGCCCCGATCTACGTAAAACTTAATGTGGTCTGATTGGCTCATCGGGTCTACATATTACGCCTGTTTACATATTATTACAGCTGTGTGTGGCAGAAGCCACAAAAAACAACAAGATTTTCACAAACTGTAGTAGTGTATTGGCCCGAATATAAGACGAACCTGATTATAAGACGTTCCCCTCTTTTTCAAGACTCAAGTTCGAGAAAATGCTTTTTGAACACCAAATTAAATTTTTATACAGAAGATAATTACAGTACATCTGAAACAAATGATAACAATATATTTGAGAGAAAAAGCATGTTATTTTGCATCATTCAAATCATGCAAAAACCCTCTATCACATCTTAATATCTGAACATTTAAATATGTAAACTAAAGTGCAATCACATTTGTAAATGAATGGCTTCTGGTTGTTCTATTTTCTGTTATCTCTTCTCTTATTTTCTTCTCTTTTCTTTCTTACTGCTATTTTTTGTTTTGTTTTCTTCTTCGTGCTACCGCTATTTTTATTTTTATTCTTCGTGACAGGGATTTGCTTTGGCCTGGCGAGTTAAGTTCAGCATTCGCTTTAAAGATATCTGGTGCCATCTAGCCCTGTGAATGGGTATAATGTCTAGACCCCGAATGTAAGAGGACCCCCACTTTTTCAGTCTTATTTCAATGCAAAAAAACCCGTCTTATATTTGGGCCAATACGGTATTTATTCATCAATGGCGGCGGAGGTACGTACTTTGGACAAATTATAGTATTTATTTACCAATGGCGGCAGAGTTATGTACTCCTCGATGTGTTACATCCAGTCCTCTGATTGGTTTACTGCCATCATCTAGGTAAAACGTAGTGTCCTCTGATAGGTTCGTCGGGTGACTGTATATTACGTCTCTGTGTGGCGGAAGCCACACATTACAAATTTACAGATTTGTACAAATGATCGTATTTATTTATCAATGGCGGCGGCGGTACCTACTCTACGTGTTACGTCCAGTCCTCAGTTTTTTTTGCCCCGATCTACGTAAAACATAATGTCTTTTGATTGGTTCATCGGGTCTTCATATTACGCCTGTATATTACGGAAGCCACACAAAACAACTTTACAGATTTTGGAATTTGATCCACACAAAAGGCTCAACTTATCATTTTTTGAGAAAATTAAAGGCTTTTAAGTGCGCCTTATGGTGCGGAAAATACGGTACACTAAGAATCTTGAGATTGACACTTACCGTTCCAGTGGCCCACCAAATTTCTTGTAACTTTTGACAAACCTGATAAGTAATTAAATAAATGTAAAATAACTTGTGTAAACTGGCTTTAAAATCAAAATGTAAAGATATTGTGGCAGTCACCTCCGGATCTCAGCGTCAGTAAAGCCCTTGATATTTTCCCGTGGAATGGTTCGAGGCCGACCACGTTTCTTTGGCCTCTTTCGGTCTGAGTGGGAGTCACTGTCAGAACCTGAGTATCTCCTGCTCCTGCCCAGTCTTCTCCCCTCGCCAGCATTAAAGCTTATCTGTTAAACAAACAAAAGAAATATTAAATGTACACAAAACTGAATCAGTGTACTGACATTTTACGGCCTGATGGATGACCTGTTTGGCACAATTCCTCATACGCGGCAGCATGTAGATTTCCTCAAGCTCCTTCTGTCTCTCCTCCTCCTCAATCCTCCTCCTCTGCTCCTCTGGGATGATGTCATCCCAACTCCGCTGGCTGCGCTCAGAGTCCATGTCTATTTCTTCTTCTTCCATCATGGTGAAGTTTGCAACCTAGAAAGGCCAGAGAACCTCGTCAAATTAGCAAATATTAACTCAGAAGAGTTACCGATCGAATATTGGCCAAAAGTAAGTGTAACAAATGAATTATTGATATTTCACCTTAAACTGAGACAGCAGTTCTTCTCCCACTGTGGAAGGCCCGGGATCATTTTCTCTGGTCTCAGCTCTTTTGAGAATTTCATCAATATCCATTTCCTACAAAACATGACAAGATGAGCCATTAAAACAAAAACAAAAAAACACTTTTGTGAATAAGTGGAATGGTAAAGTGTGTGTGTGTCTTACCTGGGGCTCCTGCTCTTCACCCTCTGGCTCTTTGAAAAGCTCCTCTGCACCAAATTTCAGGATTGCAGACAACTCTTCTTTGTTGAATGGTGCTGAACTGCAAATAATAAAATGACAAAGATTCAGATTGTCTTGCATCACATCGCAGAATATTCCTCTTCTTAACATGGCACAATATGTTAAGAAAGCACAATGTATGACTTGCCTCGAGGGAGCAGTGCCAGTGTGAAGGACAGTTTTTCCTGTTGTGTCCATTCTCTGAATGACAAGGTGATCCAGCACCATCTTCTTCTTCGCTCTCTCTATTATTTCCTCTTCCACTGAGCCCTTAGTCACCAATCGATAGATGTTCACCTAAGGGAAGAATACATGATAAGAAATGGATTGTTGTAGATAACCATAGTGAATCCCACAGGGCAACTTCAAAGTGTTAACATTTACCTTACAAAAAATAATCTTTACTTTCTTCTCATACACACACATGCTCAGTTTTAATTTAATGTAGGAGGTATTCATTCAACATGTTCATGGCTTCAGTCAATGGGGGTTGTAGTAATGTGCTGATACGAACTATGTCACAGGTTATCTACAGTTTCTTTGTAATTACAGTCTCTGATGAATCATACTGAAGATAGGAATGTACTGTAACATCTGCTCATTTCTTGACGAGTGAGT
This sequence comes from Syngnathus leptorhynchus, assembly GCF_054491065.1. Classification (NCBI taxonomy): domain Eukaryota; kingdom Metazoa; phylum Chordata; class Actinopteri; order Syngnathiformes; family Syngnathidae; genus Syngnathus; species Syngnathus leptorhynchus. The sequence goes on along the minus strand of NC_141206.1, from coordinate 1,706,544 downwards.
TTGGATCAAATATCATTAATCAATAGTCGATCATTTTGAACGGTGACAGCTCAACTCATGCGTGCCGTGGAACGTCGCGTGCGCGCTGTGGAACATAGTGTGACTGACTTAATACAAAGTGCGACGCAGCGGATAAGTGACGTAATTGTGCGACAAGAATTTGAATTCTAGGACATTAGAAAACTGTAGTGTATGACTAATAAATATATCAATAGCAGAAGATTTGAAAGCCACATTATTATTGGTGAAATGTGCAACAGCAAACAAATTAGGCCAGAAGCATTAATTAAAAATGCAACAAAAAACTGTTACCGAAATTTCTGGACAAGCCACACCTGATTGAAAGCCGCAACAGCTAAAATTAGGGGAAAATCTTGTTTTGTTAAAAATATAAATCACACTGGACTATGAGTCGCAGGTGTTTTGATGTTTAATTATCATTCGTGCAAGAATATACACAGAGGATTGTCAGGAAAGAGATGGCTCTTGCGGGACGCATACCTTTTATCAACATAATGTTTATTGACAGATATGGAGGAGCTCTGCAAACATACAAACATGTATACGTATGTCTCAGCGACGACCGTAATAAACTTAATGAGCAGGGAACGCTAGCAACACAACTTAACATGAATAAAATGAGACCACTTATAAGGGTAAAGTTGGCAATGCGATACGAGCTACACATAAAGCTCCGGAGAAGACACGGCCGGGAAAAAAACAACTGAAAAGGATGATGGCATCAAGATGTCATCAACAATAGCCCAGTGCCCTCGAGTGGCCGGAGGAAACTTCTACAGTAGATGTAGCAGCTTTATTTCCTTCGTTAGGTGCCAAATCAACTGGCTTTAACTTAAAGCGGCATCGTACGCATTTCTTTTGTCCACCATAATGAGGGTTTGTTTATAAAAGTTTCCTTTCTCCAGTAATGTCCGTTAAGCGCCAAATCAACTGGCTCCAACTTAAAGCGGCATCATATGCATGTCTTTTGTCCACCATAATGAGGGTTTATGTATAAAAGCTTCTGTTCTCCAGTAATGTCCGTCTTGATCTTGTTCTGTCTTGTGTCAATTGTGCGGCACTATTAGCCTGGCAGATGGACATGCTAGCAACACACCACTCTTCTCCCCAGTGTCCGCGTGTCTAGTCATATATCCCTCCGCCAAGCAAAGTGGTGCCGCAACACAGCAAACAACACACAAAAACCACCTTTTTACTGACGAGTGTGTAAGTGTATTAGACATCACAAAAATCACGAAAAACCCATGGATACGCCGCACCGGACCACAAGCCACGGGGTTCAAAGCTGGCGCAAAACGAAGCGGCTTTTGAATAGAATATACAATATAATAAAATATAACGTTTCCTCGACACAGCAATTCAGGGATCACCTGCATTAATTGCACCTCTGCTTCACACAACCTGTTGGTATTTTGAAAATCTTGAATGAATCGCGCTGCCATTCAAATGTTTCTTTGAATTGGGTGTGTTGAATTTGTTTCGTGTGTGTGTGTGTGTGTGTGTGTGTGTGTGTGTGTGTGTGTGTGTGTGTGCGTTGGTTTTTTAGATCCAGGCAAAAACACAGTCAGTCTTCTACGGAGTGTACAATGAACCATACTACCGTAATTTTTGGACTATAAGTCGCTCCGGAGTACAAGTTGCACCGGCCATAAAATGCACACTAAAGTGAAAAAAACATATATAAGTCGCACCGGAGTATAAGTCGCACTTTGGGGGCAAATTTATTTGGCAAAATCCAACACCAAAAACAGACATGAACCAGCAACAACAGGCTAAACGATACGGTATGCTAACGTGACATATACACATATACATGCCTGACGTAACATTCAGAGTTATTCAAGTAAGTATTACATAAATAACACGTTTATAAAACCATCTGTGTCACTCCAATTCATTAAATCCATCGATCTTGCTTTATGTAAACAATGCCGCGTATGCGCCGCATATGCTGACGTCGGACCCATTGTAAGTTGCATTTCTAACTATTCCACAGACCCATATAACGGTATATAAAGTATATGTCAAGTAACTATCATATTACAACAATATTATCAAACCATCTGTGTCACTCCAAATCATTAAATCCATCGATCAAATTCCTCGTTCTTTATGTCAACAACGCCGCGCGTGCGCTGCAGAGATCTAGTATATAACTACATTGTAGCGTTAACAAAGTACCAGGAAAGACGTGGGTTTGGTAAATGGCTCTTTATTTAACAAAACAAGAGTTCGACGAGCCAACAACTACTGAACTTCCAGCCACGGAGGTGGAAGAGAGCTCAATAGAATAGGAGCGGGCGGGCGTAAAAGCCCCATCCACCGTCCCCGGACAGCCACCCGGCCGAGCGCCGGCCCCCGACTTCCATCCACGGAGGTGAAAGAGAGCTCCCGTCGAGAAGGACCGGGCGTGCGTAAACGCCATAATAGTTTTTCAAACCTTCTGTGTCACTTCAAATCATTAAATCCTTCAAACTCTTCGTCCTACGTGTCACTTACAAACAAAGCCGCTAATGATGTCGGTAGTACGTGGAGCCCTTCGTCATCTTGTGATCGAATCCTTTGCCCTTTATCAAAACAACCGCCACGCGGCACGGGTGACGTCACTTGCAGTTCAAATGACAGTAATCCCTTGCTACATCGCGGTTCGTTTATCGCAGTTTCACTACATTGCGGATTTTTGAATTTTGAAAATTTGTGACAAAAATCACATATAAGTCGCTCGTTCGTCACTTAAAGTGAAAGTGTGAGCTTTGGGGAGATGCTAAGTAACGCTGTTGCATCTGACTAGTAGCACAGGAAAGAAGTGGTGTGCCATTGCAGCAGAACTTATTTCTTAGAGAAGGGCCTGAGCAGAATTATACTGATTGAGTATACTGATTAATCACACAGCCGTTATACACAGTTTTGCTTACTTGTCTCTTTTGTCCAATCCTGTGGGCTCTGGCCTGGGCTTGAAGATCATTTTGGGGGTTCCAGTCTGAGTCAAAGATGACGACTGTGTCAGCTGAAGCCAGATTGATTCCAAGCCCACCAGCGCGAGTCGATAACAGGAAACAGAAATCCTGGGGATACGTGTGGTGGGTGGATGGGATAAATGTTCATATTCATACATTAGATAACCATATTTACTCAGATGATCGACTACGCAAAATTCAATATTTGTATGAAAAAACGTTACCTCTGAACCATCTGCATTAAAATGATCCAATGCCTGCTTTCTCATTTCGCCCTTGATTGACCCATCCAATCGCTAAATGGATCAACAAAGAGAAAAATCCAATTGATGAAAAATAAAAAGCAGAGAAGTACATACTAATTAATGTGTGTGCAACACTTTTAATGGTCACTGAACTAAAATGACACCTGAAAGAGGAACTGCCGGCTCCTTAGGTAATCGGCAAGGATATCCAGCATCCGAACCATTTGGGAGAAGATAAGAACTCTGTGGCCTCGTTCTTTCAAACGAACCAGCAATTTGTCCAATAAAATCAGCTTCCCACTGCTGCGGATCAGTTGCTGAAAAGAAAGGATGAATAACAGCTATTGTCTCTCATTTTTGCAAATACTATAAAGTTTAAATACAACTTTTTTTTCCTTTCAAATTTCAAACTTAAAAAAAGAAGCGCCTTATTTACAGGATTGTTGGAGCTGACTTATTTGTATTCAACCCAGTAACATTTCATTGGCCTAGTAGTAAAGTGTCCGCCCTGAGACTGGAAGGTTGTGGGTTCAAACCCCGGCCGGGTCATACCGAAGACTATAAAAATGGAACCCATTGCCTCCCTGCTTGGCACTCAGCATTAAGGGTTGGAATTGGGGGGTTAGATCACCAAATGATTCCCGAGCGCGGCACCACTGCTGCTCACTGCTCCCCTCTCCCCCACGGGATGGATCAAAATCACATCGGGATGGATTAAATGCAGAGGACTTTCACCACACCCAGATGTGTGTGTGACGATGATCATTGGGACTTTGAACAGATTTGCCACTTCCACAGTGGCAACAAGTTGGCTTTGACAATCGCTAGCTGTAAAAGGAGGATGGATTTTGTCTACAAGTAATCAGCAGCTCTGTTATGATGTATTTGATTTGATTTATTTTTTAGAGTTTGGACACATTAGATCAACAATGATTGTAAACGGGTATATTTTAGTGTTAGGACTTGGCTGAAGTTTAAGTACTGAAAGTTTTATCATGTTTCTTGAAATGCCCTCAATCTGTCTGTAATGCGATGCATATTATACTAAATTACTGTATTTCCCTCACCAAAAGGCGCATTTAAAAGCCTTTAAATTTCTCCATAAACTTTAAGGTGAACTTTTTGTGAGGACCAAATTCAAAATTTGTAAGGTTGTTTTGTGTGGTTTCCGTAATATACAGGCAAACTATGAAGACCCGATGAACCAATCAGAGGACTATGTTTTACGTAGATCGGGGCAAAAAAAAAACAATCGAGGACTAGACGTAACACAGAGGAGAGGAGTACGTACCTCAGCCGCCATTGGTAAATAAATACTATCGTTGGTGCAAATCTGTAAGGTTGTTTTGTGTGGCTTCTGCAGGCACCCGATGAACCAATCAGAGGACACTACATTTTCCATAGATCGGGTGGTAAACCAATCAGAGCACTTCACGTAACACGTAAGAGTACGTACCTCTGCCGCCATCAATAAATAAATACTATCGTTTGTGCAAAGAAAACAGCATTAAGACCCTCTAAAATGGCATAGACAAAGAGACATGCTTACGAGGCTCTATTAGAGCTTTCTGGAAAGCCAGGATCATTGCTGAGGAGCAACGTGACAACGACGAGACAATGAGAGGGAACTTAAGATGTTTAATGGTGAACTTGCCCAACTGTTTAATTTAGATACAGAAGATGAGGACTTGAAGGGATTTGAGTATGAATACTGATTAACTGATTGACCGAAACATTATGTCCCAAAAGTGTTCTATTGGGTTTAGATCAGGTGATCGTCAATTCCTTCATCCTCCAGATACTGTCTGCATACTCTTGCCACATGATCCATGTCGTGGATCAGGAGGAACCCAGGACCTACTGCACCAGCATAGGGTCTGACCAAAAATTCTCAAATTAGCCATACATGCTTAATTAGCAAGTGGCTGACCAGGTCTTGCACTAACTGACCAGTGGTATGGCGAACCTATTAACATCGCACGCCCTTATTAATATTGGACAATTTCCCACAGCACAGCTGAATCTCTTTCATGGCACACCAGTGTGCCGTGGCACAGTGGTTGGGAAACACTGACCTAATCCATCTTCCTGTTGATACATTAAATTACCTAATGTGGTGGATTAGGTAATTGAAGTTACTATTGAAGGACTTTCCCCCACTCAGTAGGGCCTACTGCATCAGACAGCCCTAACTGGGAATGCCCAAAAACTAATGCCCTGAAGCATTCAATCCCTGCAAAAAAATGCAATACTAAAACTCAAACCTGTAATGCTTCAGCTCTGTTAAGGAATTCATGGTCCTCCGGAGGTTTGATCAGGTAACAGTGGTTACAGCACTTCTTCAACTCCATCATGATGTTCAGGAAACCTGATGTGCTACCTTTGATACCTTTACTCAGAGCCTTGTAATTCCTGGTCAGGATCCATCTACAGTCACAAGAGAGTATAGACAGACAAATGGAGAGGCGGACAATAAAAAAAATGAGATCATTTTAGAGCTCTGAATAAAAAAAAGCAATGTAACCATATAGACTCGATCGCACTTGGGAGGCCCAAATAAATGTAAATCTACAAAACGAGCAGGAAAAAATCTTGGATACGATCCTTACTTGTAATACTGTTTCTGGATAGCACTCATTTCCACTCTGAGAATCTGCTCCACTTTGGCTGGGAGAGATTTCTCCACATCTTTCTTGACTCTGCGTAGAAGAAAAGGTTCCAGCTCTTTGTGCAGACTGGTGTAGCCAGAATCCCGTCCTTTACCATGGTCCTCCTCAAACATTTCCCATGAGTGAAACCTTGAAAAATATAACATAACATCAATATACTTTATGGTCATTTTGTGCTGGCAGCAACAACAGCCCCACGTTTTTATATAATATGACGCCACAACATTGTTATGCCATGTCACCCATTTGACATTTAATTTTTTTTTTTAGGTAGAGTGAATTTATTTCTTTAGTATTTCCTGTGATAAAATTAGTATAACAAAAAGATTTATAATGTAACAAAAAACATGGCCTACTTTTCAGGCATAATGAAATGAAGCAGGGACCAGAGCTCTTTGAGGGAATTTTGCAGTGGTGTTCCTGTGATCAGGAGCCTGTGATTGGACTTAAAGTCAATCATAGTCTTGTAGAGGAGCGAGTCATCATTCTTCAGCCGATGTGCCTCGTCCACACCGATGAAAGCCCAGTTAACACTGCCCAAGAAAGACTGAAAAGACATGTCACATGTTTAGTTATACGGCTCACAAATTCTCAATGATAGAAGTTAGGGCTGGTCAATACGAGTTATGACCTTTGACCAAAATCTGAAGAACCCCCTCTGCCTCCCCTCCTCTTTCTCACTCCATCACAAAAATGTTATTTCCGAAAATTGATTTTTTTCTTCTTAAATAGAAATAAAAGGCAAGTGATATAACTGAAAATAAGTTTTGGTTTTTGAATTCCTTTTGAAATATAGGGTTTCTAATGCTTCTATTAATGTGTATCAACTTAAAAAAAAAACAATACAAGGAAAAACTTTTCTTTACAAATTGTGCAACATAACATAAAACTATTGGTCTGAGGAAATGTCCCATAAAATTATAACATTTAACTATTTAATAAGAACAAATAAACACAAATGTAGTCCACCGGATTGTACTTCCTGCGGAAACTCAGGCGAGCAGGTGCTCCACTAGCCATCAAGACAACATTCTACCGTGGCACCATTGAGAGCGTCCTCTCCAGTTGTATCGTTGTGTGGGGTGGTAGCTGCACTGAATACAACATGAAGGCCCTGCAGCGCATAGTGAGCACAGCCGGTAGGATTATTGGTGCTTCACTCCCCTCCGAGGGACATTTATACCTCCCGTCTCACCCGCAAGGAGACCATGATTGTTTGATCTGCTGCCCTCTGGGAAGAGATACAAGAGCCTGCACTCCCGCACCACCAGACTTACCAACAGCTTCATACCCCAGGCTGTTAGGATCCTGAATTCTCTCCCCCCTCGGCTGCATAACGTCCTGACCTTTTGGGCTGCGTTGGCTGCCTTGCACTACTCTCTCGCTATATTCTGAAGGTCTGCTGTATGCACGCTCAGTTTTTGCTCCTCTTATTTGTTTATTTAGTTTTATTTATTCGTCGCTCTTGTTTATTCATTCTATGTGCCTTCTTGATTTTACTTTTTGTGTTGTTTTTTTGGATGTTTTGTTATGTCTTGTCACCGTGGGATAGTGGGTAACGCAATTTCGATCTCTTTGTGTGTCTTGGCATGTGAAGTGATTGACAATAAAGCTGACTTTGACTTTTGACTTTGATATTAGGGATGGGTGAGCACTGATGCCAGGTATCAGGTACCAACCTTGTCCTTGAGAAGTATCTCATACGTAGTGAGGAGGATGTTGAATTTCAGCCTCTTAGAATGAACATGCATCCACTCGTGTGTCCTGATCTAGAATTGGAAAATAAAATAAATGAATTTCGTATTAAAATTGTCATAGTAAGACAGCATAGTAAAACGGTGTGTGGAGTCTATTTTTGGCATCTGAAGAAATTAGAAATTGAACTAATTCAGCTGTATAAAGACACCTGGATAAAAGCTAAATCGTTGTCCTTGTGTGTATCAGGGTATCTGGAAAATTCAAAGACACGGAATGTTTATAAACACAGATGCGATATTTAAAATATAAAATATAGTGTGTGTGTGTGTGTGTGTGTGTGTGTGTGTGTGTGTGTGTGTGCAACTGGCCATTGTGTGTTAGAGTGTAAGTGTAAAAGGACCCTATCTTACCATATTCCTGCTGCTTATGTCCCCAAGGTAAACGACAACATTCATCTTAGGGGCCCACAGTTGGATTTCTCTCTGCCACGAGGTTAATGTAGAGAGAGGTACAACCAACAAGAAGGGCCCGTATAGTTGGTGTTCGTTAAACATATAGTTGAGGAAAGAGATGGTCTGAATGGTCTTCCCAAGACCCATCTCATCAGCAAGGATGCAGCTGTTGCCTCTAGAAATTCAGAGAGACCAGAAGAAAACATTTACTATCATAGACTACTCTATGTAGGAGCTAGAGCTTACTGCATGGCACACTTGTGATTCTTACTTGCACCACGAATGTGCCATCCAATTTAAACTGTGCAACTGATAGTCTCTGAGTTCCAGTCCATCACCTCCTATATAATGTGGCTGCTTTTTCATTGGAACAAACCTTGGTCTCTGTTTCAACACCTACAAAAAATTGCAGCAGGTTAGAGTAACATAATCTACATTCTATTATAGTATATTAAACAGTGTAATAAATACTGCTTTTAATTGAATATACATATGGACAGAGATTATTTCATCTTGGCAGTATTCTTTGTTTTACCTTGCAATCTCTGAATGGAATGGACTTTGATTGGTTTCTGCTCATGTAATCATCAATACATTTCTGAAATTTCTTGGCAATCAGAGCTCCATCTTCCCAGCTACATTCAGAGTACGGCAATCCCTGCCACTTGCACAGATAGTCCGGGAAACCAGCTGCTGACTTTTGGTTAGAATGGCCTGTTCAATGATATTCAGACAGTGATGAAAATATCATTTATGACTGCTATGCAATAGCATTAAGGAGCTGTAACTGCACAGATGCAATTCTGGTGCAGTGGAGCCTCGGTTTTCGAACACAATCCATTCCAGAAGGCTGTTCGAGAAGTGAATCGTTCGAATTCCGAATCATATTTTCCCAATACAAATAATGGAAAAAAAAAAAATTCCGTTCCAAGACAAAAAACCTACGCCTTTTTAAGCATTTTTCCATTTGCGCATTTTTGTTCGATTGCGCAACTGCAGCTCACCGCGACCATGCAACCGCAGCGCGTCGCCGACCGCGCGAGTGCACCGCGCTGGTCCCATTAATGTGACAGAGCCGCCGCAGAAATTTAGAAAATATTTTTAAAGTCCTGATGTACTTTCCAAAATTTAAGTGGACATCAGTGCGCAGGGAGCTTAATTTTGTCCGATCGCACAACTGCAGCGCACCGCCGAACGCACAACTGTAGTGCGCCGCCGACCACGGAAATGCACCACGCTGGTCGCATTATTGTGACAGAGCAGTTGCTAAAATTTCGAAAATATTTTTAAAGTCCTAATGTACTTTCCAAAATTTAAGTGCACCTCAGTGCGCAGTGAGCTTCATTTGGTCCGATCGCGCAACCGCAGCATGCCAGCCGGGCGCTCACTGTCGCATTGCTTTAGGAGCGTCTTTGTTTTAGGATGGCTTTACTGCTCCCACTTGCTTCCTTTGGAGGCATGATTAGAGTTGATGCAATCCTTAGCGTAACGAGAACGTAATAACGAACGGAGTCAGTTGGCATACGGATCCTCTCGGCTCATCTCGCGAGGTTTGACAACCGAATCTCGTCAGACATCCGAAGCAAAAATTCAAATTTTTTGTTCAAATACCAATTTGTTTGAGAACCGGGACGCTCGAAAACCGAGGCTCCACTGTATTTTTTCATTCAGCTCATGAAACATGAAACTTCCACAACAACGTTACAAGCTCAAATTAAAAGAATATTGAAAACATACCTATGATCCTCTCCACAAGCTGGTACTGAGAGTGTAGGTCATTGATGAGCTCTTCCTGACAATTGAGATACTCAATGTCCTCAGGTGAAGCCGTCTTCAACCTGGTGAGAAGGTTTAAAAGTCATCATGAAATATGTAATAGCTAAACTATAATTCAAAATTAAGAAAAAACACCTGACTGGATTATCCTTGAAAACACTTGCACCGTTATCATTAGGTACAGTATTTCCTGCACTATAAGGCGCACTGGATTATAAGGCGCACCTTAATTTAGTTTTTTATTTTAGAAATGTTATCATATATAGGGCGCATCGGATTCAAAAGGCGCATAGAATAGAAGCTACTGCATCAAACTGGGGTTGACTAGGGTTGTGTTATGCATCCACTAGATGGAGCAATGCTAAAAGATCAACCCAGTCAATGAGGTTAAAAAAAAGTCCAACTCCCATTCCGTATGAAAGTGATACGGTTTGGCTTCTTACTTGGTCCAGCAACCCCACAGATTTTTTTATGGTCATAAACTTCCTTTAGTTTGAAAGAAAAAAGTGAGTGCGTGCGTTGATGTGTAATGAGTTGATTAGCTTGCTAGCTTTGGTGCCGGGTTTGTGTATGCGCAGCCAAAACTGCTGCGTTGAGGAGCTGTGGTCACTGTCTATTGTGCATGTGCGGTTCACTGTGATTGCCTCCTGACAGGCTTGCCTGCATCTCAATCAAGCAACGGGATGGATTCTAGCCCATAGTAAAAAAAATTTTTTTTTTTTTTAAATGTCCTGCGATCAACCAGTAGTAGCTTACTTCTGTGAGGCCCTTGACCATGGTTGCCGTAATGCAGAAAGCGATGAGACCTTGTAATTTACTGGTCGTACTGAAACATTTTGGCAGAGCGCTGTGTACAACCAGTATGGATCAACGAATTCATCAATTGATCCATATGTAAGGCGCTCTGCATTATAAGGCGCATTGTGGCTTTATGAGTAAATTATAAGCTTTTAAGTGCTCCCTGTAGTGCGGAAAATACGGTAAAAGTGTGGGATCAAATGAGGAATAAAGTTATAAACTGCACTTCTTACCATTTCTTTTTCTCTTGATCCTTCTTCTTAAAATTGTCCAGTTTCTTCATACCCCTAACATTTTGCGCCTTCAGGGTCTCTTCTGTTTCCCAAGTGTTGTGAATATGGGCCCAATTCTTCCATTTGATTAGATACTGGATTTCCCCCGCCTCCTTATTGGAATTAAAGTTGGCATTTGGGTCTCCATCCGCTTCTACAGCATATACTGTAGTCACACTCCCCACAGCTGTTAGATCCAAAAGCAAAAACATTTATTGACTGATTACATTTCACCAAAATGCCTAAAAGTGAGACATAATGAATTCCATTCTTTGAATGTGAAAAAGCCAACACTTTCCGTACCTCTTTTCCTTCCGATTCTGCTCTCCATCACTCTCTCAAGTGTTTCAAACTCATCTTCCTCAGGTTGAGGGACATCTTCACCAAGAACTTCCACAAGGTCATCTGAATCTGTTTTTAGCTCCTCATCTTCCTTATAGCTGATGTTGACGGTGGCCTGCCGCCGTGGACCAGCGGCGACAACCTTCTTGTAGTTATCATCCTCATCCTCAGAAGACGAACATTTCTGGACTTTCTTTTTCTGGGAGCTGCTCTTTTTGCCATTTCGAAAATTCATCCTGACAAAACACAAAAACAAAAGCTGACTTGACAAATCACTTTGAAGTAAATTAGACTACAAAAGAGAATTTGTGAGTGAAACCTCTAATGTTGAATTCCGCTAAAGTTGTCCAATCCGAAATTTGACGAACATTATTTGTAAGTGCTCCTTAGTGGTGCAAATAAATGCAAAGAAAACATAGCTGATACTATTAAAACAGTCGTATGCAAAGGTTTGGGCACCCTTGTTCATTTTCATGATTTTCCTTTATAAATCATTGGTTGTTCGGATAAGCAATTTCAGTTAAATATATCATATACCAGACAAACACAAGTGATATTTGAGAAGTGAAATTAAATTTAATGGACTTACAGAAAGTGTGCACTCATTACTTGAACAAAAATAGGTAGGTGGATAAATTTGGGCATTTGATCAGGGGTCCCCAAACTTTTGCATACGAGGACCATCCGTCTTAAATATAATTAATCTGTCTGTCTCCTCTGGGATAGTGCCAACAGCCTTTAAAACTGCTATCATTAAACCGCTACTTAAGCGACCAAATCTTGACCCGGACTGTCTCAGTAATTATTGGCCAGTTTCAAATATCCCATTCATAGCAAAACTTCTTGAAAAAGTAGTAGCGGAGCAGCTTATTGATTACATGGTCACTAATAATCGATTTGAATCTTTTCGGTATGGTTTTAGAGCTAATCATTCCACTGAGACAGCACTTGCTAAAGTGACGAATGATCTCCTCATAGCTATGGATTCAAACACTTCCTCGGTATTGTTACTACTCGTTCTTAGTGCTGCCTTCGACACTGTAGACTTCGATATTTTATTAGAGCATCTTAAAGGTTGTGTTGGTATTTCAGGGTCTGCACTATGCTGGTTTCACTCATATCTATCAGACAGGACACACCGAGTGGTCGATGGCAATGCGTCCTCTGAGCTCTATAAAGTTACGTACGTTTGGTGTCCCACAGGGATCGGTACTAGGACCAATTCTATTTAATATTTATATGATTCCGCTTGGGGACATAATACGTAAATATAATATTGGTTTTCAATGTTACGCGGATGACACCCAATTATATATGCAGTTATCAATGACAGATCCGCGGGTTTGTTGTAATCTTGAAGCGTGCCTCGCGGAGATCAAGCAATGCATGTCTCTCAACTTCTTTCGTCTTAACCCAGATAAAACTGAGATGTTGATGATTGGTCCAGCTCGTTATCAACATTTATTTAAGGAAACCACTATAACTATAGATAACCGTACTATCACTCAGAGTGATACTGTAACTAATCTCAGGGTAATATTTGACCAAATGCTCTCCTTTCAAATGCACATTAAGAATATAACCAGAATTGCGTTTTTTCACCTTCGGAATATTGCTAAGATTCGCCCAATCCTCTCGACCGGTGATGCGGAAATTATTATACATGCGTTTATCACGTCGCGCCTGGACTACTGTAATGCATTATTCTCTGGTCTTCCCAAGTCCAGTATCAAAAGTCTACAGTTAGTACAAAATGATGCTGCAAGGCTGCTCACACGGACAAGAAAACTTGATCACATTACCCCAATATTAGCCAATTTACACTGGCTCCCGGTCCATTTAAGATGTGATTTCAAGGTTCTTCTATTAACCTATAAATCATTGCATGGCTTAGCGCCTTCATATCTCGTCGACCTAGTTGTTCCTTATGTTCCGTCTCGTAACCTTTGTTCGCAAAACGCTAGTCTTTAAGTGACACCGAGGGCCAAGAAAATGTCTGCAGGGGTCTAGAGCATTTTCTATTCGGGCTCCAGAGCTCTGGAATGCCCTACCAATGGATATTAGAACTGGTACCTCAGTAGAAACATTGAAGACACGTTTAAAGACATGATATGGCTTTTAATTAACCTGTAGTGGCCGATTCAGCTGGAGTTTGTTTTTGCTCCCTCTCCCCGACCCCACTTCCCCCACCCCTCCCCGGCTGGGAGACATAGGTGACATTAGGTGACACCCAAGCTGACAGCAGCTATCTAGATTCTCGTGGACCAAATTCAGGATGAGGGAACTGCAGCGGATTACCCTCCTCGAAGACACTGCCAGTAGGATCGAGGGCTCCTCTGACAGCTCTTCGCTTTGGCCTGGACATCCTCTTTTTGATTTCCATATTATGTATTTTGTGTGTCCTTTTTGCATCCATTGCAGCCTGGTGATCCTGAAAGGGGGATCCTTCCATCTGTGGTCCCTTCTCACGGTTTCTCATTTTTCCCCTGGTAGGGTTTTATTGAGTTTTTTCTTGCCCTTTTGGGAGCTCAAGATCAGGGGATGCTTTGAGAATAATTGTCAATTGTTTGTCTATGTGAAGCCCTTTGAGACTGCTTGTGATTTAGGGCTATACAAATAAACTTGACTTGACTGTATTTATTACACTTTTGACCTCAATCTCTTCACTGACGTCAGCTGTAAATTATTCATTTCTGTTTTTCAAGTGTGTGCTATGTTCTATTATTTTATCTCAAGATTCTGCAAATTTGCTGTTAATAGCTAGTTGCTCTCCACCATAACATGGTTCTTGCCACACTGGTGAAAAAGGTAGTGCAAGTACACCTAAGCACTTATTAACACATATAGTACATTTTATATTAATGATTAGATTTAGCACTCCAACTCTTCACGTTTTGTCTTCTTGCTTGGTGTAATGCACTATTTGTTAGAAGTATACTGAGTTGTTACAAATCCAGTTTATGAAGACAGAATACAGTCAGTTTTTAAGACAAACATATTTATATTTGTATCTGGCTTTATTTTTCCATTCTTAGATGATTTGAAGATGCCCTGTCCAAAAGCACTTTTAAACACAATAATATTTATCGTAAATACATTTAATACATGTTTTATTGGTGTATCCATTTCATATTTTACCCTGGAATATATTATTTAAATATTTCCGTAATTTCCGATGGAAAAAATGGTTTCCAAATCCAAACTAATCCTTACCCAAAGATATGTTCAACCATGCAGGATGAACTGTAATACCAGTCGCAGTTGACAATAATCTACTTACTTAGTGGGAGGCTTTCTGTTTTTGGTTGTTTGACTAGGCTCATAGTCTGAAGCAGTTCCTTCACTATTGTTATCAGCAGATGAGTCTGATCCAGAACCACTTCCTGATCCAGAATCTGATCCAGAGTCCGAAGAGCCAGAATTTCTTCTCCTTTTGGATCCACTTGAGGAGTCTGAGTCATCACTACTTGATGAGTCCTGGAATAATTTAACAATAATTACAGATTTCTAATCAACTGCCAAATTCAGTTAATCAGATAATGCACACACAGTAACAGTGTATTACCTCATCGGATCCACTATTTGAGGAGCTTTGTCTCTGCTGTTGTTGCTGCTGCTGGAGTTGCTGTTTCCTGAGCATAGCAGATCGTTGAACCGCCAGGATACTTGGATTGGACTTCCAAAACTGCAATTAGTCAATGGAAAGGAAAGACAAACATTTAACAACACAGGCACATACCCAGTCAAAAAGGTAGACACAAGACAAGACCTGTGCACCACGAACAGCCCTGTCTAAGTAAATGGTCAAACCTTTTTCTAATTACCGTATTTTTCAGACTATAAGTCGTGGTTTTTTTCCCCATAGTTGGGGGGGGCGACTTATAAGTGAATTTTTTCACAAATTTTCAAGATTCAAAAATCCGCAATGTACCGTAATTTTCGGACTACAAGTCGCGTTTTTTGTCAGTTTGGGTGGGGGGCGACTTATATGTGATTTTTTTCACAAATTTTCAAAATTCAAAAATCCGCGATGTAGTGAAACCGCGATAAACGAACCGCGATGTAGCAAGGGATTACTGTCATTTGAACTGCAAGTGACGTCATCCGTGCCGCGCAGCGGTTGTTTACATAAAGGGCAAAGGATTCGATCACGGGATGACGACGATGACGAAGGGCCCCACGTACTACCGGCATCATTAGCGGCTTTGTTTGTAAGTGACACAGAGGACGAAGAGTTTGAAGGATTTAATGATTTGGAGTGACACAGAAGGTTAGAAAAACTATTACGGCTTTTACGCACGGCAGATCCTTCTTGACGGGAGCTCTCTTTCACCTCCGTGGATGGAAGTCGGGGGCCGGCGCTCGGCCGGGTGGCTGTCCGGGGACGGTGGGTGGGGCTTGGTCATGGCTTTTACGCACGCACGCTCCTATTCTATGGAGCTCTCTTCCACCTCCGTGGATGGAAGTCGGGGGCCGGCGCTCGGCCGGGTGGCTGTCCGGGGATGGTGGATGGGGCTCGGACATGGCTTTTACGCAGGCCTGCTCCTGTTCTATGGAGCTCTCTTCCACCTCCGGGGCTGGAAGTTCAGTAGTTGTTGGCTCGTCGAACTCTTGTTTTGTTAAATAAAGAGCCGTTTACCAAACCCACGTCTTTCCTGGTACTTTGTTAACGCTACAATACAGTTATATACGAGATCTCTGCAACGCACGCGCAGCGTTGTTGACATAAAGAACGTGGAATTTGATCGATGGATTTAATGATTTGGAGTGACACAGATGGTTTGATAATATTGTTTTAATATGATAGTTATTTGAAATATACTTTATATATCGTTATATGGGTCTGTGGAATAATTAGAAATACAACTTAAAACGGGTCCGACATCAGCATATGCGGCGCATACGCAGCATTGTTTACATAAAGCAAGATCGATGGATTTAATGAATTGGAGTGACACAGATGGTTTTATAAACGTGTTATTTCTAATACTTGAACGTTACGTCAGGCCCGTTCTCAGCTCCTCGTTTGTGTATATGTCTACAACTATTATGGCTTTTACACACGCCCGGTCCTTCTCGACGGGAGCTCTCTTTCACTTTCGTGGATGAAAGTCGGGGGCCGGCGCTCGGGTTGTTTACATAAGAGACAAAGGATTTGATCACGGGATGACGAAGATGACGAAGGGCCACACGTACTACCGGCATCATTAACGGCTTTGTTTGTAAGTCACACTGAGGACAAAGAGTTTGAAGGATTTAATGATTTGGAGTGACACAGAAGGTTTGAAAAACTATTATGGCTTTTACGCACGCTCGGTCCTTCTCGACGGGAGGTCTCTTTCACTTTCGTGGATGAAAGTCGGGGGCCGGCGCTCGGCCGGGTGGCTGTCCGGGGACGGTGGATGGGGCTCGGACATGGCTTTTACGCACACCCGGTCATACTCTACGGAGCTGTCTTATACCTCCGTGGATGGAAGTCGGGGGCCGGCGCTCGGCCGGGTGGCTGTCCGGGGACGGTGGATGCGGCTCGGACATGGCTTTTACGCACACCCGGTCCTATTTATGGAGCGCTCTTCCACCTCCGTGGCAGGATGTTCAGTAGTTGTTGGCTCGTTGAACTCTTGTTTTGTTAAATAAAGAGCTGTTTACCAAACCCACTTCTTTCTTGGTATTTTGTTAACGCTACAACATAGTTATCTACTAGATCGCTGCAGCCCACGCGCGCCGTTGTTGACATGAAGAACGAGGAATTTGATCGATGGATTTAATGATTTAGAGTGACACAGATAGTTTGATAATGTTGTTGTAATATGATAGTTATTTAAAATATAGTATATATACCGTTATATAGGTCTGTGGTATAATTAGAAATGCAATTTGCAACGGGTCCGACGTCAGCATATGCGGCACATAGGCTGCATATTTTACATAAAGCACGATCGATAGATTTAATGAATTGGAGCGACACATATGGTTTGATAATATTGTTACTATATGACAGTTATTTAAAATATACTTTATATATTGTTATATGGGTCTGTGAAATAATTAGAAATGCAAATCATGACGACTCCGAGGGCGAGCGTACTCTGCATTTTTTACCTAATAAACGATCGATGGATTTAATGATATGGAGTGACACAGATGGTTTGATAATGTTGTTGTAATATGATAGTTATTCGAAATATACTTTATATATCGTTATATGGATCTGTGGTATAATTAGAAATGCAAACAAATAAACAAATAGTCCGACGTCAGCATATGCGGCGTACTGCAGCATTGTTTACATAAAGCACATCAATGGATTTAATTAACTGGAGTGACACAGATGGTTTGATAAACGTGTTATTTATGTAATACTTACTTGAATAATATTACGTCAGGCCCGTTCTCAGCTCCTCGTTTGTGTATATGTTACGTTAGCATACCGTATCGTTTAGCCTGTTGTTGCTGGTTCATGTCTGATTTTGGTGTTGGATTTTGACAAATACATTCGCCCTAAAAGTGCGATTTATACTCCGGAGCGACTTATGTTTTTTTCACTTTATTGTGCATTTTATGGCTGGTGCGACTTATACTCCGGAGCGACTAATAGTCCGAAAATTACGGTAATAGTTAGGTTGTAACATGAAATGTGGACATTAAAATACACTTGACTTGTAATTGATTATACTTAAAAAAAACATACCTAATAGAGAATTAAAACAATAATGTACCTCAGCGCCATCAATGTTTGACTTGTTCGGAGGGTCAATCTTCTCCTTGGATTTTTCTTTCTCTGAATCCGACTGGCTGCCAGAGTCTGAGCCACTTCCTGAGTCGCTACTCCCTGACTGACTGCTACTGCTAGAGGTGCTTGAACTGGAACCTGATCCAGAATCAGATGCTGATCCAGAACCAGATTCATCATCAGAATTGCTATAAAATTGAAAAAGGAAAAAATGTTAAAACAAATGAAACTGTCATTTAAAGGAATAAAATTTGACATACCTTTTAAAATAATTGAAACAAAACCCTTTATTTCACAACTGTCTTGCAATAATTGTGATAGTTTATTGCAGTTTGTCAAACCTTTTTTCATTCACGACACACCTTTTCATTGGAAAAAATCTCGAGGCACACCAACAAAAATCTGTTAAAACGTAGCCACCTATATTAACAATAGTCATTCTTAGTAAAAGTGTCTTGAATAGGAATAAACTTAAAACATATTTATCATCATTTTTTTTTTTCAAATAAAAAGTGCACTTAAACAATAATATTTGGGAAAGATTTCACTGTTACAATATGAAAAGTTGCATGTACAAAATGTCAATCTCAGTAAATTTTGATCACTTAGTGTGAAACCTATGCATGTTTGGATGAACACAGAGCTGATATCCTGGTTAATTTGTTTTCAAAAAATCTTTTTAGACCCATTAGGTGAAATTGGATAATTTTCCACGGCACACCTGACGATCACTCACGGCACAGAGTGGTTGTCAAACACTGGTTTATTGTATTGCAAAGATGGTAGTTCACATTTTGAACATCAAAATATTTCTGTGCCTGAAGTCGGCGTCTTATGTGAATCATCAGCACACCTCACGTCGCCTTATTTTGGGCAACATCCTTTTTTAACTTTCTCCAAACTTGACCGCAAAATGGGTGTCTGTTGGTGACGGACGGGATGCCCTCCTCTACTGTCAACTGTGTAGAATAATCATACATTTTGAATCAAATTTGTCTTTTACCAGAGATGTCAAATATATAACACAATGGGTGTCCGTTGGTAAGGGAAGGAATGCCCACCTCTACTGTCATCCAAGTAGAATAATTATACATTTCGAATCAAATTATTCTTTTCCCAGCGATGTCAAATATATAATTTACCTTGATTCACCACTGCTGTTGCTTACAGTTTCCTCCTCATTGTGTCTTGCCATCCTGAAGTCTAGAATGCAGACTTCTCCCACAGTGCCTCCAATAGTATGTTCACCGTGGTTAAACTGGAATTTGAGATTAAAATTCACATCATATCATGCATTTTACCAAATTAAAAGGAAGTGTACTTTTATCAACAAACTCTTGTTTAGCACCATTGCTTTTTCAACTACATGTCAGGAATGAGTATTGAATATGTAGCTGAACCACAGAATTTGTTTAGATTTTCGAGGTAAATGATACACTTTTAATCAAAGCTCATCTATTTTTTATCTTTAGCGGACGGATTATATCGTAGTAGGCTACTCGACTACAAACTGCATAAACAGTTAAAATATGCACGTGTTCCTGTACCGCGAGCATAAAAGTCGGTTTGTACTAATATTTCATGTAACAACAGTACAGTAACAGTAGAACAAGAAATTACGGCGACGAGTATGTCGAGTACGGATACGGCATTAGCCACTATCACTATTTGCTCCTACGGGCTGGGGCCTATCAGGCCTTTGCAACAGCAGCGTGTTTACGTCTCAACAATAGCCCAAATGCGCTCGAAAACAAGAAAACTGTATAATTAAGTGCACTTAACAAAACCCGTGCAAAAGGCCTTCAGTCGCCCGACTCTCGTGACTGTTAGAGTTGGGTCGGTTTCAGACAGTTAACCAGTTGATGAGAGGAACAGTTCACCTTTATGCTAACCTGATAAACCGGCTAATGCCAGCGTCGGCTATTGGCGGGGGAAGTTGTGTATATAGGGATAACGCGCCAGACAGACTCTTCTAGATCTAAATTAAGAACTCAAAACTAAGTTTTTAAACACATATGACGCTTTTTAACTGTATAAATGCGGCCAACAATATACCCACGGAAAATGCCAATCATTTTTAACCTCACTTGCTCAGGTGACTAGCGTGTGTCTATAGACAACAGAATAACGTCGACACAACGCATAAAAATATTTGAAGTATTTCACACAAATGCAATAAATGTTTTTTAATGAAGTTACCGGTCGCTTGGTAAATAGGTTACAGTAGGATGCTAACGTAACTTAAGCGTGAGGCTAGTACGGAAGCTAACAAAATGACAAAACTTTGCGCTTCCTCTTCATAAGATTGCGCTGCAATATAATATAGTAATCACGAGTAATATCGAGGCTGTAGCAGCAAGTAGTGCTTTATGCGAATAGGTTTGTCAAGGTGATCGTTGGTGGAGTACTTAACAAATTATTTATTAGAAAGCCCACATGTACAAATTAGCTAACCCAACTTCGTCCTCTCCATCTTGTTTTCATCCGCAGCTCACTTCTCGCGACTTTACATCAACATGTAACGTAAGAATACGCTATCAATAAACTGTGGAATAAGTTATTCTTGCCTTGTTTTAGCTTAGCTCCTCTGATGAAACTGTTGTCAAAGTCCTCTTGCCGGGTGCACACTTTAATCCTTTTTATACCAACAACAATTAGTGAGATAACAGCTGTAGATAGCTAACGCTGTCTTGCGTTAGCTGGCTAGCTATCTCCCAGTTCGGGAGAGCAGCCCGTAGCGACCCAGTTCAGTGAAGCTTTTGGATTGCCGTTCCCTCCACACCTTTGGGGGGGGGAGAGAGGCAAAACCTCTTTGCGCCGAGCTGTGCGTTGAAGTTCCGTGCTTGATGGTCAATCCAGACAATAAAAAAGCAGGCATGTCATTCCAGGGTCTTCCGACAACCGGCCTCCACCATGACGCCGTAGGGTTCACTTCGCTAGGAAACCCCGGACAGTGACGTAACTACTGTGTGCAGCACAACAGTGAAACGGCAGAGAGCAACTGATTGTGGACTTCCTACCTAATTAATATATAGGCCACTGGCAGTTGGGTTCTACTAAACGGGTGAAACCAGTGAATTTGTTACATTATGAGGTTTATAAGTACAGGCACACAGGTGCTCTATTAAAAAGTGTGCACTTACTGGTCGGCCCCGACACTTTCTTCAGCATTGTGTCACTTCTCCCTAAGTATGTCTTTGTGTGTGTGTGTGTGTGTGTGTGTGTGTGTGTGTGTGTGTGTGTGTGTGTGTGTGTGTGTGTGTGTGTTATATATATATATATATATATATATATATATATATATATATATATATATATATATATATATATATATATATATATATATATATATATATATATATATATATATATATATATATATATATATATATATATATATATATATATATATATATATTGCTTTTTATGTAATGTGCACTGTCAAATTAAAAAGGTTTAATAATATCGCCATCTACAAGTTATTCTATGTACATTTAAACGCGCAGGGAAAAGTAGGTACTGTTAAGTGAAGATTTGAGGCCGCGGCTTCTGCAACAACATCATTGGTCGACCGAACAGCTCGTGTTTGTGCGTCTGGACCAATAGGAAGTGGGCGAGGAATCCAGAAGCTATGGGACGGAAGCATCGACAAGAGTCCCAGCACCAGTGATGGGATGCAACTGCTTATCTGCTCTATTTACATTACAGAGTAAGGCTGATCACGGACAAATGAATTCGTATTAAGATGATTGCCGACTGTTCCCAAATGTCGCCCAGGATACGTGAGTATGACCTCTATATTCTTATCCACATGTACAGTATAATACTGTTTATTTCAAAAGGCCTTCCACCAGATGTCATTCGTTTCCCACTTAGACGGGTCACATTGGACGCAGCAACGCGAGGCAAGTAAATATGACTGGAATAAAACGTGACAGAGAAGAAATGTTCATGACCAAAAGCTGTTCTGATTTTACAAATATGTAAAATGTGACACATTTTTGTTGATTGAGTACATCAATACAGACCGATTCAAGTAAGCTTTTGTAATTACTGTCTTGTCCTTTCCGATTTGTGTGAAGGTACGCAAAGCCTAATACACAGTCGATACTTTAAACACTAATATGTGTTTAATATTAAATAGCTTGCACGTACTTTAGATCACTTTTCCAACCAGTGTCTGTACTATATTGTGTGCTGTCAAAGACAAGGCGTGACAAAGATAAGGCGTAAATTATCCACTTACACTTAATTGGTAGAAAAAGAAACTAATTTACTACAATTTAACTTTCCTTATTTGTCTACGCCAGCAGCTAATAGTGACAGGCAGAAAAATTAAATCGAGTTATCAATAAACATGAGGCTTTCAAGTACCTTTGTGACACAAAGGTAGAGCAACTTGGGGTTCAGTATTAATATTATCTTAATTACATTTGTGTTATATATTATATATTGCATTTAAAATCCAATATATAATACTAATGTAATTAAGATAATAATAAATAAGAAGAAAGAAAAATCTTGTTTTCTACTTTAAATAAACATTTGCAGTGGACTGAGAATGGCAGATGGTGGAAGTGATAATGCAGAGTTGCTATAGGCTGATGCTAACCTGACAAATGGCGTAGGACTGGGAGGTCATGAATTGGGGAAAGTGCAGAATGTGCAATATGATTTAATTTTACAGTTAATTATAAGTCCACCTTTAACTCAAAAAGGTCCAAGCACCCTTGTTTACATCCAAAAAGTGAAAGCCAGATAAAAACATTCTTTTTCAGGGGAAGTAAAAATGAACAACTGGAATTATAGTCACATGCTCTCAGTAGTGGGAATTTGGCTTTGGTCAGAATAAGTGAGTGAGTGAGTGAGTGAGTGAGTGAGTGAGTGAGTGAGTGAGTGAGTGAGTGAGTGAGTGAGTGAGTGAGTGAGTGAGTGAGTGAGTGAGTGAGTGAGTGAGTGAGTGAGTGAGTGAGAGTTTATTTAGGATCAGTGACCCATCAGTCACATGACTGATAAATTGAGACCAAAATTCAGGTCCATTGCATTAGCAATTTCCTAATTGCATTAGCAATATCCCCCTTCTCGTCGACCTCTTTCCTCCTTGGAATGGTGTTAGCCACTTAAATCAATGCAGTCATTGTGTGCAATATGTTATGCCATTTGTGCAGTATATCGTTTATGTAACTAATTTTTAGAGCTAGAAATGAGCAGATTTTAAAACCAACAGTATTTTAATGTGTTTGCTTGTTTTTTTCCATGGTCTCAGTGTGAATGTCTGAATAAGTAGTCTTGTGTCAATATTGTGACTTTACTTCACTGTACCTCACCCCAACGTTTGCTCGGATAGGCTCCTGTCCATGACCAAAAAAACAATGAAGTGAACCTCAGGAACCTCTAAACCTTAATATCCAGGCAAAAATCACAGTTTAAGGGTGTATTCAGATATGACTGTTTGGTCCACTTTAAAAGGACTAGGTTTCGTTTGAACGCCTTTTGTGCAGGTGTGAATACACGCAAACGAATCCTGGTCCGGATTAAAGAACCGGTTCGGTTCCTAACGGACTCTGGTGCGGTTCGCTTCAGGTGTGAATACAAACAGCGTAGATCCGAACCAACTCCATGTTGTGCAGCATGTGGGTCAGGGCACGCAGACCGCATCGTCTCCTTTGGATTGCTGCGCGCTTTCGCCGACGCTGTTCCAAAATTTGAAACAGAGCGTTGCGAACCCTGCGTTGAATGAGCTGCTCTTGACACTGAAAATGATTTTACAGCTCTAATAACAGCACAAATATGCAGAGCGGGAATGCAGCACGTGGGACTCGCATGTTTTCCTCCATTTCCAGGTCTGTGCTCTGTGCCACCCGGGTCATTGCTGTCCAATGGGAGCACAGATCGTCACAAGCGTGGATGTGTTTACAAAATGTACTTCACTTGCAAAATGTAGTTAATTGGGAACTGCACCAAACGAAAGAAATTAGGTCCGCTTTTGGCCCGGACCAAACAAACGGACTAAAGGACTTGATCTGAATACACCCTAAAATGTCTTTTTTCATATAGATGAGACTTGGGATTATGTTTCTTTTATAGAACACCAATGACATTTAACAGAAACCCAAATTAGCACACAATTTGATAATGGTGCGAATATGTTGAAAAACAGCCTTATTGTGATGTTTTGTTGACATCAAACAAATAAATCTGTAGGTTCCCAAGAACACGGTTTTAATATATCCAGCACGCAACTTCACATACACCGACGGCCATTAAATATCCCCCTTCTCGTCGACCCAAAAACTCTTAACATTTCCCATACTCGCGATAATTAACTGTGCGTGTACTTCAGGTACCATAGAAATTTCCATACATTACATCTCCCCCTTTTAAAGTCATGACATGCTTTCAGTACAGACCGTATAACAAAAATCCCTCGACTTACTCCATGCATCAAAATCAATCCTATTACTTATGTTGAGTTTACATCCAGAGCAGATAAATGTAACTATTTTCTTTTCATATTCTGGAAAAATGTTTCAAAACATATTTTCAATCATTCATTGTACAACCAGTTCTGAACATTTTTTTTCTTTTTTTTTTTTTTCCAACATCAACAACGTTCTCATAAATCCAGTCTGTTGGCTGGTTTACTCACTCTTCCTGAACAAGTGATGGTGACTGTCTCTCGAGTGGGTGAAACTGATGATCCAGTGGCAGGTGTCTCTACCTGGCTGGGATTCATACTTACATTTGTCCCAAAGTCACCAGTCCCTTCAGCTGTGAATTGTTGTTGTTGTTACGCAGAGATAATGTAGGTGCTTTCTGTAGATGACGTCTGTTCCATCTATACTGTCCTCCATCAGTAGACTCCACCAAGGAGGACCTTGGAGTAGAACTGACTTGTACCACCGTACCATGGGTTGTCCATTGTCTCTCATCATCCAGTTTCATGAGGACCTTGTCCCCTGGACTCAGCTGCGTAAGATTCCTCACTCCATTCCTGCGGTTGTAGTAATAAGCTTGCATTTGCTTAGCAGCTGCATCCCTTCGTCGAACTTTGTCTTTGTCCGGCCATCCTGGATCTAGGTTCTTGGACAAGGTTGGGACAGTTGTTCTGATCTTTCGACCCATCAACAGCTTGGCAGGACTCACTCCTGTGGATAATGATGGTGTAGCTCTGTATGTCATCAAGGTCAGGAGAGGATCTTCCTGTTTAAGAATAGCTTTTGCTACCTGCACAGTTCTCTCTGCCTGTCCATTACGTTGAGCATAATGTGGACTAGATGTCAAATGGATAAAGTCATGTTCTTTACTGAACTGCTTGAACTCCTCTGACACTAATTGACGTCCATCATCGCTGAATAATACTTCTGGATTACCATAGCATGCAAATATGGCTTTCATCTTACCAATGACTTGCTTGCTTGTGATCAACGGCACATGTAAAATCTCAATGTGCCTTGAATAGTAGTCAGTCACAACCGAATATGACTCCTTCCTATGCTCACACAGATTGTTAGGATACGGATTTTAGCTATTGATCTGACTCCAAATTGCGATCAACACTTAACACAAGTTTCTATGTCCCAATCCACACACTGGCGCACCTAACAATTTTGCGAGTTCGTTCTGTCAAAGAGAAGACCAGTAGATCAATCAGACCAAATTTACCAATTGTTTATTCCTAACAAAGCGCACTAATACAGGCCTGGGTCCCGGGTCCCTCACACTAAAACTCGTGCGTTTTTGTGACCACCAAAAGACGACACATTCTTCCGGGTTGCCCAGTTTTAAAGAAACACAATATGAATATTAAAGCATGCAAAATATTGTGCGATGATTGGTCGATGGTCATCTCCTCCCCGTCGAGGTGTCATCACTCTGGTCAGGGGGTTGGGTTTTTCCTCTCGAAGCCCAACCACCTGGACGTGGTGTTGTTCTTTGTTCTCGTTCCTCACCGACCTTGAGGTGTTATCGTCCGGTACTCCCTTCGTCCCGTACCATCCCGTACTCCCTGTCTGGTACTCCCTTCCTGGGCCTCCCTGTTCCACAACTCTTAGAAGAAAACAAGTTCATGCAGTGTGCCTGCACATTCCTCACCCCCCACCAATCCACACAAGCACTCCAATACTAGATATTATATTGATATGATTATATGTTTCACACAACCTTAAAAAATATGTTTGCAAACCGCTGAAAGCACATTTCCCTTTATTCCCTCTCATGACCTCATTTATGAGGTCATCACCCGCTACTCTAGCAAATAGCTACCAGCGCGCTATCGGTCCTTCCTTCCTCCCGCGGCTCATGTTGAGCCACCAGGGTATATTGGCCCATCGGTGGCAACGGGCCAACGGTTTTCTCGATCAACCGGACAGTGAGTGATCTAATACATGGAACACAACAACAACCGCATAACATCATAATTGTAGTAAAAATAGCCACAGCAACAAGCACAGACATGATGAGCCCTTTCCAGTTTCCGAACAATTTCATTCAATCAAACCAAATATCGGTGTGTACACCTGAATGATCTTTCATCTTTTTATTCAGTGTTCTTAATCCTTCCAACGCCTTGGTCAGTCGTCCCCCTGGTGCCGTGTTGTTTGGGATGAAAGTACAACATGCATCACCAAACGTTCCACAAACACCATGTTCCTTAGCCAATAGCATTTCCAACGCAATTCTATTTTGGAACGCCATTAATGACGTTACGGCCAATTGTTCATGAACTGCGGCAAATGATTCAGCTGTATAATTACACAGTCGTTGGACATTGTAATGAACGTAATTAATACGGTCTACATTTTTATTGGGGGTGATCCATAGGAAGATACTTTCGAATCCCGAGGCCACTTGATTAACAAGTTCATACTCATCTGGTACACCTCGGGGCACTCCTATAGCGTCAATATATGTTGGATCGTCGTCACTCAACCACGGGGGCAAAACGTCTCTTTTGGCTCGCTTCAGGAGCTCCGCCAATGGGGACTCCAAGTCCCAATTGAGATTCTGTATTTCAATGGGGACAACCACCACAGGCATTATCAAAGACACAAGGGCACAGATACCTGATGCATTCTTTGGCAAGCGATCATATAATTTGTCTTCACCACACCACAACCAGATGTCTGCACGAGAGAGAGGAGAGGTTACAGTCAGTGACAAATTGAATTTGCACCATGTGGAATCTATTGTCCCAATACTTATGCCGGTCCCCTTTAACTTTAAACATGTCATATTTTGTTGAGTCACATGGTTGTCAAAAACGGGCTTTCTTTTTTAGTGAATAATTGTATGCCGTGACTCTCCAATGCCCTCTCAACCAAGGACAAACCAAACTCATTCCCTAAGCATTGAAAAACCATAAATAAAATAAACAACCACATTTTTCCATATGTTAACTTCTTTTGTCCTTGATATGAAGCAACTACAAACCGTCCATCCTCTTTACATTGGTGAATACATGTCCCTTCTCTGTCTGGTGGGGCTAAATCCAATACTTCCCTTACCTGTTCAATTTGCTTCCTCCACTCCCTTCTCTGGTACTTTTCCAATTTGTCCTGTAACGTTTGGTTTGTCTCTGTCCAATTAAACAACGTGACATGCATTTGCCAATTTCCGCTGTCACATCTCTGTCTCAAACCTCCCTGTTCTGTTGTGTTCACCTCAGCCTCATAAACTACTTCTCCTTTGCATCGGTATTGTTTATAGGTGGGTAAAATTTGAATCTGGGACGTTTTCTGCTGGATAATCTCATCAATTGTCATCAATGTCCACACAAAAAGACAACTTAATAAAAATAGCACTACTAAAATTAATTCTGAAAAATCCGAAAAACGTTTCGAGCCCTCCCCTTTACTTTTCCGTATTGCTGCTCCTTCTCCTTCTGTCTCCCCCCTCTTGGCCGGGTCCGGGACACGGCCAAACAAGAATACCTTCATCCTGACGGAACAAACTCTGGGGGCGGACGTAGGTGTGAGTAGTGATACCACCGGCGTCCTTTGAAGTCGCTCTGGGCCGCGTGAGACGTCCTGGCCAAGACACGAAAGGGGCCCTTCCACCTGGGCTCCGTCCACTTTCTGGAGACGACTCGTACGGTGTGAGCTGTTTATCCACCGACGCCTTCCTCCGCCACAGCTGCAGCGGTTTTCTCTCCAATCTGTGCAGAAACACTGGACACCAAAGCAGACAAATAGGACCAGTATGCTGCATGAGACAAATTGGGTACCGTAACATCCTCCGGCGGGACGAGCGTTGTCGCTGGTCCCGGCATTAGACGACCTGTCATCAATTCAAACGGTGCGAATCCAGTGTGCCTGTTAACGGATTGGCGCACAGACAACAAGGCAAGCGGAAGCGCTTGGAGCCAATTCATTTTCGTTTGAGCCATAATTTTGGCCAGTTTTTCCTTCAACGTCCGGTTCATTCGTTCAACTTTGCCCTGGCTCTGAGGATGGTAGACACAGCCGAATCGATGCTTCAAACCCAGAATTGATTCCACCTTGGCCAAGGCTTTGTTGTTAAAGTGTGTACCATTGTCAGAGCGGATCAGGGCGGGAAAACCATGCGTGGGGATGTAATGGGTGATCAAAGCCTTGATCACAGCAGTAGAATCTTCCTTCGAGCACGGATATGCCTCAGGCCAGCCTGAGTAAGCGTCAACCAACACAAGCAAAAAGCGTTTACCATTCACTCTTGTATTCATGTCGGTGAAATCAATGATCACCTCGGCCCCCGGCCACGGGGCCAGCTGAAACAGGCCGGGCTTAGGCTTCAACGTAGGACGTGCATTAAATTTCTGGCAGGACTCACAATCCTCAACGAATCTCCAGACCACGTCCGAAAGTCTGGGATGCCACCAACTTTGGAGATGGACCATCATGGCATGGGGACCCACATGGGAAGGTGTGTGTGCCTGTGATAGGACCTCTGCCATTAGCCTTCCTTCCGGAAGAGCGGGCTGGCCTTTGGGTCCTACCCACAAGCCATCCGATCGTTTGACAGCCTTTGCTGCCAGCCAGACTGATTTTTGTTCCTGGGACGTGGCATCCTGGGCGGCACACAGATCGGCATGTGAGAGCGACAGAGGCAAACAGGAGTCGGGGTGTTCCCCGTCCAGGATTACTGGACCGCGGGACACCATCATGTCCGCTGCCCCGCCATACCCGGCCGTCTGTTTGGCCAATTCATCAGCCGCTTGGTTTCCCCTGGCCACTAAGGTGTCAGCTTTGGAGTGACCAGGCACTTTGACAACGGCTACCTCGCTCGGGTATTTCAACGTCTCGAACAGCTGCATCATCAAGTCCTTGTGTGCAATCTCTGAGCCTCTGGCCGTTGTGAACCCATTCTGTAGCCACCCTACCAGATCGATTAAGGCCGCCGACACCGCATAGGCGGAGTCAGAGTAGATGGTCACGGCCTCCCCCTTACACTGCTCTAAGGCTAATACCAATGCAAAAACTTCCGCCGCCTGGGCCGATGGGCGGGCGGTGAGCTTCATCACTTTAAGGGGTTGGAAGGAACCATCCCTCCACTCGACCGCAGCCGCGGCCGCATGGAGGGAGCCTTCTTTGTCTCTCCAACAGCAGCCATCTGTGAACACCACCCGACCGTGCCCGAGCGGAGTGGAATAGAGGTCAGGTCGGACTTTCGCCACTGTCTGGACCTTCAATGCACACTCATGTGAACCCACCAACAATTGATCGGCCATGTTCACTCCGGAATGGACATAGTTGACATTTGGAGCAGTCAATATTTTCAACAACCGTGTTTGTCGCAGCGGAGTCAACGTGAATGCTGCTGACGCGACAAATGAGGATACCGCATGATCAGTCAACACATAAATGGGATGGCCCATGACTGTGTGGGCTGTTTTGAGTAAGATCTTTGCCAGGCCAGCAGCATATCTGGAACAGTCGGGTTGTCGTTGCTCAATGTTGTCCAAGGGGACGCTGCAATACATCAGCACTGCACGTCCATGCTGCATTTTCTGGTACAGAGCTCCATTCACAACTTTTCCTGAAATGGAGACATCTAAATGGAAAGGCAGAGTGTAATCAGGAGTGGCCAAAGCCGCAGCAGAGGCCAGCTCCTGCACCAGTGATACAAAGACCTCGGCAGCCTCCGGTGTCCAAACCAGGCAAGCCTTGAGATTCCTGGCTCCCTGTTCACGGATCAGGGTTCGGAGGACACCGGTTTTGTCGGCAAAGCAGGGTATGTAGTGTCTGCTATAGCCGCACAACCCCAGGAATGATAGCATCTCCTGCACAGTGGCGGGCCGTGGATGGCGGAGGATGGAGTTTCTATGCTCAGGCGACATGGCGAGGCCACTAGGGGTCAGCACTCGACCCAGAAAAGTGACCTGTTGGCGACAGCATTGCAGTTTCTTCCTTGACACCTTGAATCCTTTCTCTCCTAACCACAACAACACTTTCTTTGTTCCTGCAAGACACGCCTGCTCATCCTTCGCTGCAATCAACAAATCATCAACATACTGCAACAACAAAGTTTCATCCGGCATTTGGCATGGTTCGAGGAGTCCCTTGAGAACCTGATTGAACAAACCTGGCGAGTTTTTGAATCCCTGCGGCATGCGAGTGTATTGCAATTTTATCCCATTGTAGGTTAATGCGAACACGTGCCGCACTGAGGGGGAAAGCGGAAGACAAAAGAAAGCATTGGCCAAATCAATCACTGTGAACCACTGGTAGGCAGGATTCAATGACGCTAGGATCCGGTGCGGGTCCAGCACAGGAAGAACAGGAGTGTTAGTGACATCATTTACTGCTCTCAGATCATGTGCCATGCGCCATGTTCTCCCATCTGCTTTCCGCACTGGCCTCAGCGGGGTGTTCCATTCGGAACACGACACTTCCAACACCCCTGCGTCCCAGAGGCCACACAGAGTGTCTTCCATGCCTTCCGGCCAACGATATTGAGGCCGTTTGATAAGCTGCGTCTCATCCATTTGGAGATCAATAGGGGCCACCGAGTGACAAAATCCGACATCAAATGGACCCTGGGACCAAAGTGTGTCGGGCAAGGCCGCCAGCATTACTTCAGCGTCCTCATGGTCAGTTAATTCCCTACCGTGTGTGCGGGACACTATCGTCATCTCCAGCAATCCTGTATCTGACATGGGTTGTTTAATTTGGTATGCATGCTGAGACCTAGACCAGTATAAATTAGGAATGTGAGTTTCCCGCCAATCGGTCTGTTGCAACAACCGCTTGACCATTGAACCCAATTGTCTGGCCTCGTGTCCTGGGGCAAGAGCTAGGGAAATGTGTGGCACCCCTTTTTCTGTCATTTTGAACCACTGCATTTGTTCATGTGTCAGTTCAGTTGCCGCTGCAACTCCCTCTTTACCAATCAAAATGCATGATGAAGTTAAATCCCACATGTGCCCTTCAACTTCTTCAAACAAATCCCGATATACATCATCACTTTTTCGGTCATAATATAGAGTGCAATGCAAAGGATCAACAGGTGGGTGGTATGGCGTCAGTGAGCAGATCCAGGGTTTCCACAGTAGGTAGGTCGAGAACACACCACCACCAGTCTCTGGCTCCAGCCTGGCCCAGTAGATGGTTGCAGTTTCTGCTTCTGTCGGTAGGGGCGCCATCAGCCACTGACCATGTTGTTGTAGTTGTTGTGAGCACTGGATGCTGACGCCATCTGGAAATTGAATAATCACTCCCTCTGGCCCACACAGAATTCTGGCTTCAACGGCTGACAACAAGTCCCTCCCCATCAAATTGATCGGAGTGTCTGTGGAATGGATGTATTTGTGCCACAGTCTACACCCCGTCCGGGTGATCACAGTTTCAAGTGGTTTGGTAAAAGGCAGAGTTTGTGGTTTTCCCGAGAAGCCGACTAAAGTTGTTGTTTTCTTTGACAGTGAGGATACAGGAAGGGCAGTGTTTATTGATGAATACGTTGCTCCTGTGTCCACCAGCATCTGCACAGGTTTTCCCTCCACTGTCACATGAAGCACTGGCTCCGCCGGGCCGCTGCTTCTCTGGCTCCCCGGGCATCCCTATTCGAATTGTCCACACCAGAGATCATCATGTTGATAGTACTGACCTCCGTGTGCTTGTGGCTGTTGCCAGGGCCATTCACCAGAGGGAGCTGTTCCTGCTTGTTGCATCGGCGCCTCGGGTTGACGTGGCGGGCCTCCGGCTGGGCGGGCGGCTCCGTGCGGTCGATGCTGCGGGCATTCTCTTGCCCAGTGATCGGTTTCGCCGCAGATGAAGCATGCGTTGGGCGAATGGTTTTTGTATGTTGCCCTCCCCGGGTAAGCACTCCCTCCCCGGCCTCTGTATCCGCCCCGGAACTGGCCCCTTCCGCGTCCCACCACCTGAGGAGCCTGTGAGATTTGCATTTCCTTTTTCTGTGATTTAGACTGTCTAGCTTCACCATGCATTTTTGCCAACTGTAATTTCGACAACTGTTTGGATAATGCGTCTGTCTCGTTATCAACTTTAGCTTGTGACTCAGTAAACATTCTGCAGTGATGCAAAAGATGACGTTTAAATCGTTCCTCGGCACAAACCAGAATGTCAGGGTCTGACATTAGCTGCTTCTTCACATCTGGCGGAAGTCCATCCACCAGCGCCGTCCGGAAGAGCACCTCTGCCTCGTGCGTGAGAGCCGGATGGCGACCTGTGGTTTCAATCCAACTCTCCACACATGTTACATAATGTTGGGCAGGTGACATTTTCACATCATAAGGAAACATAGTGGGGGCCAGATCGGTGGGTTGTGGGAAAGTCATTTTAATGTTTTCAAACAGGGGCGCTGCTACTTGTGGCAAGGGCACCTCCCTCCCCAGTCTCGCTGTGCCTGCTGCTTCCTCAATCGCCTGCAATTGCACTAGGGAGCATGCTCCTGCCAACATCTGTCGCATGTCACCAAGTGTACAACTCTGTCCACTCATTAGTGCCAAAAACTTGTTCAGCCACACCTTGCCTCCTCTGTGTAGTGGGGGCATCTTTTCCATCATCGCAGTCACATCACGGAGCACCATGGGCTCGTAACGCTGACCGTCCGCTGTGGTCACCAGCGGACACATCAACTCATTTTTCTGCACCTCTGCTTGTATCATCTGTCCATGACCACTCTGCAAATTATATTCTCTCCGTGTCTGTCTCTCTCCCTGCCCGCCCTTTTTTCTACCATTCAGATTCGCGTACTCCAACATTTTCCTCTGTTGCATCACAACATCATCTTCCTCCTCACCTCCGCTGCCGTCCCGCTGTGAATGCTCTTTCTGTCTCCACTCGCTCTTCGCGTCTTGTCTTATTTTCTCCGTTACCCATTTTAACATCTGCGCTTCCTGTCTACGCTGCTCATCAACTTGATCAACTTTCTTCTTTAGCTCCTCGTTCTCGGCACTTAGTCTATGCCCACCTACTCCTTTCGTTATGTTGGACGTTTGAGGGCTCGGAGCGGGGGTGGAAGTGTCCACGCGGGACGTTTCCTCCTCCCTGATCCGTCGCCTCTCTCTATTTACTGCTTGTTCAATCAGTTGTACAATACTTTGATCCGCCCTTTCGCCTTCCCCTTCGACATCCACTACCAGTCGGCCACCCAACGTCACCACTGGAGCCATCACTCCGGGGTCGCCGTATGGCGGCGGTCCAACAGCAGTCACTCCGAGTGTGGGGGCACTCGGGGGTGTTACATCATGCAAAGATGGATAAATGCCCTTGTATTCAACTCCTTTCTTATCTATTTTCACCGCTTTCTCTACCTCCTCCGCTTTTCTCACATTAACAACACTTTCTACGGGCAGTTTCTTCTGAGTGGCAAACAAAGCTGTTGCAGCTGTTGCCATATTGTGCAAAGAGCGTCGCTCTTCCTCTCTCTCCCAA
The DNA here is from genome assembly GCF_054491065.1 of Syngnathus leptorhynchus. Classification (NCBI taxonomy): domain Eukaryota; kingdom Metazoa; phylum Chordata; class Actinopteri; order Syngnathiformes; family Syngnathidae; genus Syngnathus; species Syngnathus leptorhynchus. The sequence continues at coordinate 1,672,709 of NC_141206.1, read as the reverse complement.
ATGTGCTTCTCGAGCACCTTGCGCTTACGCCAGCCGGCCCCTTTCTGCTCGTCTTCTAAGGAGAGCTTTCCTTTCAGCACCTGACTCTCTTTTTGCTGCAATTGCCGTGAGAGACGTTCCATGTCCCAAATTGTTGAAAAACCCTGAAACAATTTGTCAGCTTCCAATTTCGCCAAGACTTTTCGGTGTCTCACACGCTCCTTTGCCACTTTCTTTCTGTCAATGCCACTCACAATTTGCGCTTCCACATCAACATACATCCTTTCAATCTCACTCCATTCATTCCTCTCAGCACACACACTTCTATCAATTTGGTGCATTTTGGATGTTTTAGCGGTCTGATCTCTCACAGAAGGAACTGTTACCACCGGATGTTTTCGGGAGGCTTCACTTCTCCCAGGATCTCAAAAAAAACCTGGCTATTTGAATACGCTCGTCAACGTACCCTTGTCCGCCACGACTAAGCTAGGTCCCGGACCTATTCGTAATACGCGTAAGTCCCTGACTTTACCGTACACGTCACACACGTAAGTTCCAAACTTATTCGCCGTATGTATCTCTTGCACACTTTATTTGATCTGAACAACAGTCTCCTCTTAAATTTCCTCTTTCAATTTGCAGAATTTCGACTTATAGTAACAGGTATTCTGCTTACCTTATCAGTGATGAGCGCTCAGGGTTGAAGAGACGTTGTACCAGCTCAACGTTGTGCACTTTATTCTAAACGGTTCGCCGACCGAGAGACAGCGTCCCAGACGCTGTCCGGTGTCCTGGATACAGACCACGAGTTGTCAATTACCCTTCTCTTGACATCACGTCAGGGTCACCAAGAAATTGTTAGGATACGGATTTTAGCTATTGATCTGACTCCAAATTGCGATCAACACTTAACACAAGTTTCTATGTCCCAATCCACACACTGGCGCACCTAACAATTTTGCGAGTTCGTTCTGTCAAAGAGAAGACCAGTAGATCAATCAGACCAAATTTACCAATTGTTTATTCCTAACAAAGCGCACTAATACAGGCCTGGGTCCCGGGTCCCTCACACTAAAACTTGTGCGTTTTTGTGACCACCAAAAGACGACACATTCTTCCGGGTTGCCCAGTTTTAAAGAAACACAATATGAATATTAAAGCATGCAAAATATTGTGCGATGATTGGTCGATGGTCATCTCCTCCCCGTCGAGGTGTCATCACTCTGGTCAGGGGGTTGGGTTTTTCCTCTCGAAGCCCGACCACCTGGACGTGGTGTTGTTCTTTGTTCTCGTTCCTCACCGACTTTGAGGTGTTATCGTCCGGTACTCCCTTCGTCCCGTACCATCCCGTACTCCCTGTCTGGTACTCCCTTCCTGGGCCTCCCTGTTCCACAACTCTTAGAAGAAAACAAGTTCATGCAGTGTGCCTGCACATTCCTCACCCCCCACCAATCCACACAAGCACCCAATACTAGATATTACATTGATATGATTATATGTTTCACACAACCTTAAAAAATATGTTTGCAAACCGCTGAAAGCACATTTCCCTTTATTATCTACGCCTACCTTTTGCCATGGCCTGGATGGTAACTCACTTGGAATTAAAGGCTCTTCTCTCTGTGTGGCTGTTTTCTCTGCAAAAGTTACATTGAATTACTTTACTTTTGTCCTGTGAGATTCTCGGCCACCATACTGACTGATTCGCTCTTTCTCTACATTTTACCAATCCTTGGTGCCCATCGTGAATCTTGTCTAAGATCTCATTCCTCATTGATTTGGGAATAACAATACGATTTCCTCTGGTGATCAGTCCTTCTACCAGTGACAGTTCTCCTCTCACTTGGTAAAATTCTTTCAGTGACTCCGGTATCTGCTTCTCATACTCAGGCCACCCCCTTTTTATAAACTCTCTCACCAGCTGAAGGTGGGAGTCCTCACCAGTGTGTTCCTTTATCTCATCCATTCTTTGTGGGGGGAGCTGGGAGATGCCTCAAGATGGAGTCGATGTGTGCAGCAACATCATCATTGTACGCATTATCACCCTCACCTTGAATAGGGCCTCTGGAAAGAGCATCTGCCACAGCTAGTCTTTTTCCCAGAGCATATACAGCTTCTGCATTAAATCGCATCAATCTCATGAGAAGCCTCTGACATTATGGGAACGTTATCTAAGTCTTTGCTGTTCATGAGTGGTACTAAGGGCTTGTGATCCATGATAAGCTTGAAATGGTCCAATCCAAACAAGTATTTATCAAAATGTTCGCATGCCCACACACTGGCAAGGCATTCTTTCTCTATTTGTGCGTATCGCGTTTCAGCATCTCTGAGTGTCCTGGAACAATATGCAACAGGTTTCCAATCCTCACCTTGTTGAAGCAGAACTCCCCCCAGCCCATAACTGCTGGCATCGGCTGACACCACTGTCGGTCAGGTTGCATCATACAAGGTGAGTACAGGTGCTGACGTTAAAACCATCTTCAAATTTTGGAAGGCTGACTGTTGTGTGGGCCCCCACTACCATTCAACTGTCCCTTTTAGCAGCCCATACAGTGGTTGACCTCTGGTGGATAAGTCTGGGATAAACTTGGCCACATAGTTCACCATTCCCAAGAACCTCTTGAGCTCTGACACATTTTGAGGTTGTGGAAAGTCATTAATGCCAGCTATCCTTTTCCGATCAGGTCTGACACCATTCTCGTTGAAAATGTGTCCCAGAAAACAAATCTGCCGCTGTTTAAACTTGCACTTGGCTTTGTTCAATTTAAGACCTGATTCCTCAATCCTCTTCAGCACCTGCTCCAGGCGTCTGTCATGGACCTCCTCGGTTTCACCATGAACGAGGATGTCATCCATGTAGACTTCAGTTCCAGCTAACCCCTGCAGGGTCTCTGCCATTTTCTGTCGAACATTTTCAGGAGCACTTGTTATCCCAAGTGGGAGTCTTCGAAAGGCGTAATGAAGGTGGTCAATTTGCGGCTTTCCTCATGCAACGGGATCTGATAAAACCCACTTGCAGCATCCAATGACGAGAACACCTTTGAACCTGAGAGCCTTGGCATAATTTCCTCGACTGTAGGCAGCACGTACTTTTCACGCTTTCCGGTTCGATTCAATCTTCTCAAATCTGCACAACATCAAACCTCCTTTTTGTTTGGCTTTAGGACTGGAACCATGGTAGCATACCACTCTGTAGGCTGTGTTACCTTCTCTATGACATCTTCTGTTTCAAGTCGGTGCAGCTCCTTTTTCACGAGCGGTACTAATGGCAGTGGTACTCGTCTTGCGCAATGGACTGCTTAAAGCTGGGCATCCTCATTTAGTATGATTTTCATAGGTTCCGTCTTTAATAGGCCACTTGTTCCAAAAACTGTCTTCACTTGGTCTACTCTTTGAACAAGACCCATTTCCACAGCTTCTCCCTGGCTGAGCAGACAACAGCAGTTACCTTTCATTACATACACAGGAAAAGTGTATTCTTTACCCTTGTATACTGTTTTGGCTATGAACCACCCCCTACATCTGAGTCACCCGCCTGGACCGACAAATGGTCTCTCTGCTTTATTTAATTTCAGGGATGTGGGGAGCTTCACGAAAGTAACTTCATTTATAACAGTCCCATCAGCCCCTGTATCAATTTTAAATGAAAGTGGCATCTTCTCTATTTCAAGTGTTAACAGTCCAATTGTCTGAGTTGGCCTCCTTGCTGACCTCACCCAAATACTGGAACTGTCCCGTTTTCTCAGTGGCTTCATTCACTTCTTTAGTATGACACACTTGTGCCCAATGTCCTCTTGTGTTGCACTTTCTACATGCACTTATGTAAGCAGGACATTATCTTTTATCCTGATGCTGAGTGCCACATCTGCCACAGCTCTTGTCCCTTTTCTGGCCTGTGGCGCCACCTTGTGGTCTTTTCTGTGCCTTTTGCTGCGTCCCCCTCCGACTACCGTCAACAGAGACTGGAAGCCAATTTGTATTGCCACCTCCTCCACTTGACGCACCTGCTGGATGACTTGTAATAGCGTCAGGTCTGCCGTGGGCTGAAACTTCTGATATAATTCCTTATCTCGAATGCCAACAACTAGTTTATCCCGGATGTGTTCATCTCTCTTGTCACCGAACTCACAGTTCTCCGCCAAATCGAATAAAACTCTAATGTATGCTTCTGCCTTTTCCCCGGCCAGCTGACTTCGCTGATAAAAGCAGGCTCGTTCGCCTATTAAGTTCCATCTTGGAATGGAGTAATCATCAAACTTCCTTAGCACGACGTCATAGTCTTTCTTATGTCCTTCTTCCTCAAACCCGGAGGAGCTGAATATTTTCTCCGCCTCACGTCCGATGGCGTGAATGAGCGAACTGACCTGGACCTCGCCGTCCTCCTTGTTCAGCTTTGTCACCGTCTGAAAGCGCGAAAATCTCTGTTTCCACTCCGGCCACTCTCCTGGGCTTGTGAACTTTAACTCCTCCGGTGGACTAAAGTTCGACATTTTAATCGCGTTCTTCCAGTCGAGTCACTTCTGACACCATGTGATGTTTTCCTGACATCAAACAAATCTGTTGGTTCCCAAGAACACGTTTTTAATACACTGCTCAAAAAAATTAAAGGAACACTTTGAAAACACATCAGATTTCAATGGTGAAAAATAAAAGTTGGATGTCTTTCCTGATATGGACAGTTTAATGTCTCAGGAACAAAAGGATGCCACATCTTTTGATGGAAATAAAAGTTTTCAGCCTACAAAAGGCTCAGTATATAGACACCCCAAAAATCAAAGTGAAAAAATGATGTGGCAGGCTCGTCCATTCTGCCTAAATTCAATTTCTGCAATTCAAAACTCTTTTCAATATCTTGTGTAGCCTCCACATGCTTGTATGCATGCTTGACAACGTCGCGGCATGCTCCTAATGAGACGACGGATGGTGTCTTGTGGGATGTCCTTCCAGATCTGTCTAAGGGCATCAGTGAGATCCTGTAAAGTCTAACGAGCAACCTGGCGGCGTCTGATGGACCGAAACATTATGTCCCAAAGATGTTCTATCGGGTTTAGATCAGGTGATCTTGAGGGCCATTCAATTGTGTCAATTCCTTCATCCTCCAGATATTGTCTGCATACTCTTGCCACATGAGGCCGGGAATGTCGTGGATCAGGAGGAACCCAGGACCTACTGCATCAGCGTAGGGTCTGACCATGGGTGCAAGGATTCCATCCCGATACCTAATGGCAGT